>NW_010544254.1:26497-33194 GCF_000687285.1 Phaethon lepturus | reverse complement strand
CTCGCAGCCCAGAAAGCCAACTGTATCCCGGGCTGCATCAAAAGTAGCGTGGCCAGCAGGTCAAGCGAGGTGATTCTGCCCCACTGCTCTGCTCTGATGAGACCCCACCTGGAGTACTGCTTCCAGCTCTGGAGCCCTCAAGCACAGGAAAGACATGGACCTGTTGGACTGGGTCCAGAGGAGGGCCACAAAAATGATCAGAGGGATGGAACACCTTTCCTACGAAGAAAGGCTGAGAGAGCTGGGGTTGTTCAGCCTGAAGAAGAGAAGGCTCCAGGGAGACCTTCTTGCAGCCTTCCAGTACTTAAAGGGGGCTTATGAGAAAGATGGAGACAGACTTTTTAGCAGGGCCTGTTGCGATAGGACAAGGTGTAATGGTTTTAAACTAACAGAGGGTAGATTTCAACCAGATATAAGGAAGACATTTTTCACACTGAGGGTGGTGAACCACTGGCACAAGTTGCCTGGAGAGATGGTAGATGCCCCATCCCTGGAAACATTCCAGGTCAGGTTGGACAGGACTCTGAGCAACCTGATCTAGTTGAAGATGTCTCTGCTCATTACAGGGGGGCTGGGCTAGATGACCTTTAAAGGTCCCTTCCAACCCAAACTATTCTATGATTCTATGATTTTTTCCTCTTCTTGTTACTTTTGTTGGTATTAGTCTGGTTTCCTCAGGAAACAGTCTATGAGCTATTACTGTCTCTCTGTTAATCTCTCCACTCCCCCAGACCAATTTTTGTTTTGCTAATCCAATATTACCAATACCTGAGTTCCAGTCCATGTCCTAGAAGTTTAATAGAAAACACTGGTTGGACAGTGGAGAGGGCATATTGATGTTAAGGCTGAGGACAAGACAGGGAAGAAAGCTCAGGCTTTAGCTGTGCCATTTGGCACTGCCTGACTGGACAACCATAAGTATGAGGCAATCAGTCAACACTTCTATTGCTCTGAACCAGCCACCCAATGTGCTGCTTCTTGCCTAGCTGTCAGCATGGGGGAAGGAGAGAAAGAGACACAGGCAAGTAGACAGACAGACATGAAGGAATCTAAAAATAATATAGAAAGAAAGTGCAGCAGATGTGTGAGAAAATAAAAGAAGCAAGACCTTGATGTAGTGGCTGGCACCTGGAAATAGTTGAAAGTACTGCAGGGAAACATGGAAATGTTATATAAAGTTTAGGTAAAGCTATGGATTTAGGGAACATAGGAGATAGTAGGAAACAAGATCCATTAGTTCAGCTGTTCATGAAGAACTTGTCTGTTCTCCCTTCCATGCTCTGTTGTGGGTATATTTGACCTACATTAGGCTTAAGAAGTATACATGGGCTGACACATTGTCTACAAAACCTCAATCTGGAGAGATAACTTTCAGGCAGGTTTCATATGTCTCCAGTGGTATCTTTAAAATTGAAATCAACACTGTTCTGTTAGTTGAAAGGTAACTGAGTATGTAACAATACATTAGGATGTTACTTATTACAGATTGTTTTAATGTGCTGAACTCCATGTCTCTTTCTAAAAACTACCAGTCTGTTAAAGAAAAAGCCTAAATGTTTAACATTGCCCACAGAGCTAAAGTTCAAAGATGAATCATAAATTCAATGTGGTCTCTTGAAAGGCGAACTGTCTACAATTTCACAGAACAACTAACCCCTTTCTCTGGAGGAGATGACAGCTGCAGGGCTCTTGATGATTCCCAATGAGGACAAACATGTCTGGGGTCTCTTTCAGCAGCTAAGTGCGGAAGCCCTCAAATAGCACCTATTTCACTGCACTGCCTCTAAGGCATTTATGCAACACACATTGCTAATACAGTATTTAAGTCCCATGATAACAAGCCTATTGCCTAAAACTTCACCCATGTGCCTGCTCCGAAGGAGAAGCTGACTGCAAGCTATTGATTGAACAAAGTGGGTGTGTGCCTTGCAGATCTTCATGACTGTGCAATACATTTTCTTAGCAGTAATAGGTTGGACAGAATCACTGGGGTTTGCTCCAGGTTCTGCAGATGCAGAAGCCTGTTTCACTTCAATATTTGTGGCAGTGTTGTCTGAGGTTCCTGGACACACCTGTGCAGAAGCCTCAGTTTCCAGATCCAAAAGTGATGGCCACACAAAGCACTAGTTTGGGACAGTACTAGGATGATTCTGTATGGCTTCCTCTCCACAAAAAGGGAAAACAAATTTCCTGCATCACTGCTTCAGAACTTTATTGCAACCAAGTGTAAAACACTTGGAACACAGCACATGAAAATACACACTGGAATGCCATGAGTTTTGGATGGAAGACACTGTACCTGTCCTGCTAAGCCAAGGTACTCCTACCAGTGAACAGATGTGTGTATGAGGGGCAGGAAAGGAGGAAGATGGAGTAACATACAGTGTAACAAGACTGCTGCATACTGAAAATTGTTGAAGTCCCTGGTAAATTTATTTTCTTACAAAATAATTTCAGAATATTTACACCTTACAATTTACAGAAGGTTTTAGCAGCAGCAAAAGTAGCATCGTGTAAATTTTACCCACGTTCCAAATGTGTTAGCTTGCATGAAATCTGTTTTTTATTCTCACTATTCCTAAATTACATGTTGCCACTATACTTGCCACTTGGTAGCAACAATATGTACAACGAACAATTTCATTCACACTTATGCAGTGTATTTAAACAGAAACCACTGAGCTATGCAGGTCTTTAAAACACAACAAACATAGTAATGTTCAACATGGTACATTTTACTTGCCTTGCTAAACCACCTACATAAAGATACACTACAGAAAATGACACCATATTTAAATACATTCTTCTCCTTCACCTACTCTTTACACAGGCACTTACCCTAGGAACATTTTTCCTTCTTTGAATACCCAGCACTTCTATAGAACAAATGTTGCAAACACTAGAAGAGAATAGTTTACAGGACAATCGGCTTTACATTCATGCTTGCAAGCATTTCAAAAACAGTGCCAAACTCTACACTTTGTTTTTTTCACAGCCTAGAAGTTTTAAAGGCCTGTGACACATTCTGTAGTAAAATCTCAGTTTTAAATAAAAAGTAAAAAATAAAAAATACCATCCTATTTTTCACTGAAAGGAAAACATGAACTGACCAGCAAATCCAAAAAAAGAACTTTATGTAACATCCTAGGAGCCATTAATGTCTGCTAGTGATGCATAGAATAAGAGCTTTACTGCTCACATCTGGACAATGCACAACTGCATCTCTGCTAAGAGTGCATCTCCACTGTGAGTATGGAAATAACCACAGTGGTTCTTACTAGAGCTGGACTGGAAAGCAGAAGCACAAGGAATCACAGTGCAATGATAACTTAGCAGTCTGTACCTGCAGTGCCACACAAATGCCGTTAGATTCTTTCTGGACTTTTGCATCTGGAGGCATTGTACTCCACTATGTGAACTTCCCAGTGTGGGCCGATATTGTTAATTCACGGATCTCCGTATCACGCTTACAAGAATGGCATAGACAGGCAGCAGAAGTCAATGACTGATATTTTACCTTTCTATTTTTAAAAAAAATATATATTTATTAAAGCAGTGCAGGTCCCAATGCAGATGTGTTTACACCGGCTTTTATTTGACTTCCAGGCTACCAATATTGTGTACCATGTCACTGTCAGCTAGGCTGGGGACTGAAGTAATAGAAAAAACGTAGTGTATTCTGGAGCTTAGTCATGATTAGAAATTATTCCAACTGCTAAAATACTTAAAATCTTAGCCTTTGTCCAATAGCATGAATACATAAGAGATTCCATTCACATACCTCTATCTCTAATGGTAAATGAAGATTTAATTCTTTTCAATAATCCAAATTCACCTGAACCAAGGTGGAGGGCTGTTTAGACTCACCTTCCCAAAGCTGGCGGCATTAACAGGTTGTGTGTCATTTTTCTCACAGAAGTCCAAGTAATGCATGTAGAGAGCGCTTCGAGGAATGCAAACACCTTCTGCAATCTCATAGTTCTCCTCCAACCTTAAAAAGCAAATATCAAACAGAGAGAACTGCAAGTATGTTGGATGTCCTCTATGGTAAACAGTATGTAAAGCTGCAATCTTTAAGACCAAACATTCTGGCTTCTGCTTGTCTACTACATTTTCTCTGCTTTGTTTCTAACTGCTCCTTCAAATTCACTTCTGTAACGCTTAGTTGCTTCATCTGGTTCATGCCTGCTATCAAAAATATAAGCTGTGAGTTCTCAAGCAAGTTGAGATTAGAATAAAGGGATATTGGGTTTTTATCATGCTCCAAAAGTGTTATTTTTAGGAAAAAATATACTAGTAATCTGTTATACACTAAAAGCATCCTGCAGTAAACAAATGTATGTACAACTATGAAACAAAAAACATTCACTGAGGGGAAGCATTCTCTCATTCTTTACAGGATAAGTCACCTTTGGTTCACTCCTGTCCAGCTGCAAAATTGCTTACCTTAAAGAAGCAGATGTGGCTAAAGCAAGTTATTTGCAAATGCTCAAGAATGTGCACAAAGTCATATCTATATAATGTTTTCTTGCTATTGCTTATGGACGAAGTGAAAAAAGAGTCTATGATCTGAATACAATGCTGAATAAGATAGTGAAATAATATCCTCCTCTGCCTTGTAGAAACTATTATTCATTTACACATGCAAACACACAACTATAAAATTTTAAATTATGCATCAAATATGAATAAACGTATGCTTCACCTTTGAAATCTGAATCTGGGCTCATTATAAATCTATGGATTAGAAGAAATATTCCTTTGAAATGACATTTTTATGATTGCTGATCCAACAAAGTTCAAGAGGTATTTACATACACACTTAACTTTAAACCATGATGAATCTTGTCATCTATGGTGTCACTCATATGCATATATAGTTACACATGTGCTTGTCCGCCTTGCTGGCTAGGAGAAGGTAGGTGCAACTTCCTTTTAAATGTGCTAGAAAAATACTACATGTTCTCAAAAACTTCCAATTTTACAACAAATGACCCCTTGTCATTTGATAGCTGTAGAACACCTTCCAAATATCTAGTTTCTCTCCTTCATTGCCTTTTTCAGGACTTATACCTACCTTCCATTTCAGCTATCCTGATAATTTGTGACTGAAAACTATTTTAATAAGATATCCAGCTAGATGAATGGAATCAGTTTGTATGGGCAACATCTATTCTTCCTTGGTTTCTACAGAAATATCATCACGGCATCTTTCCTCAAATTCATAGCGCTTTAACAAAACCTCCTTTCAAAGACTGGAGAGTTCGTTTGTATACTCTAGCTGCTAATTGGAATGTCAGCTTCCGTGACCAAGACAGGACAGAAAGAAAAGCAGTTAATTATTTCTGTTCATATCTGATGAATTTTTCTCTTTTTCTCCTTTCTTTCACAGGGAGTCATTAGTCTGACACTGAACAATGCTCCATTATACCTGAACTTTTTTTTTTAATGATCAAAAATGCCATCTTGCTCCACTTCTTTTATTTTCCTGTCTTTTATTTAACAACTTTATCATATTTTGAATTCAGCTTCGTTCTATAGTACTATAGAAAGATAATGAACTCAATATTCTACCTAACAAATCATTATCAGAAATAATATATATATAACTTCTTAAATGTCCTAATAAAGCCATGTGAAATCCAGTAGTTCACAATAAGAGCTTTTGTACCACTACAGTATAGAATAAAACCCGTAATCCTTCTAGAGGATTTTATCTGTCCCTATTACTGTTTCCCTCTTTATACTTATACACTTCTAGATTAAATGAGATTCTTTTATAGCAGAGCCAGGTCTGTAGTGTTACAGACTTGTTTTTAGGTATGAAGGCAACAGAAAAACTGTGATGCTACCATTGCTAATCACATAAAGGATTCTAGAACAGATTAAATCTGATGCATTACAACAACTTCTGTGAAACTACTAATCTGAGGAGAATCCATTACCTAGAAGTGTTTTACCTTCCTCTTTTCTACCTCTTCTTATGAATGTTGCAAAAAATAGAATAGTTTTATTGACTTTAGCTTCACAATACTGTTATTATTCAGAGCACTTACTCTGTAAGCCACCAAACTGCATAGAATTAGGCTTTCCGTGCTTTGAGAATAATTCTGTGTTTGGAGAAGTAGACACACACATGCACACACACACCAAACTGAGTTAAAATAAAGTTTCACACTTACAATTTGGTCAACCAGTTCACCAATGAAATAATGTTTTAGAGCCACGTGTTTAGCAAGCTATAGCTTTACAGATAATAATGAACACAGGAACACGGGATAAGCACAGGATACTAGGTATTGGTATATTCATGCCTTGAACAGTTAAACTTAAGCTCGCGTAGTTTCTCCAATTATGATGGATTTGGCAGTAATGCAACATTTACCAGGCCTTTCACTTCATTTTGTGTCATCAACGAAAAAAAACAAAAACATGATTCCTGTTTCCAGGAAGATGATATTTAGCCAGGCTGACAGTCATACAGACATGCTTCTGGGATCTTCAGCTACTTCTTCCTCCTCCTCATTTGTAGTGTTCAATGTATTTGGCCTTCAGAGAGGCATAAACATTAAGGATAGATCCCCGGGGGATTGATGTTATTCAGTCTTTTCGGCATGATGTCAGACAAGAAATAACTAATAAGGGATGGCAATATGAACCGTGTGACAAAATTCACGTATTTCCCTTATGTCTTACT
>NW_010544254.1:427-26466 GCF_000687285.1 Phaethon lepturus | reverse complement strand
CCCTACTACTTTCCTCCTTTTTCCTTGCTACTTATGTTTCCTGTTTCTGTTCTCTGACACACTCTTGCCTTCATTAGCTGTAAACAATAGTAGCATCTGACAGTAAAAACATAACCAGCTTTAACATGGCAGACACCAAACAGTGCAGACAATCGTGGTGCTTCCATTTGCCTGAACAAGGCAAGTTTGATACTTTATCCTGAAATCTGGTCAATAATTTACCTCGCCACTTCCATCACTTGAATCTGGCCCAGAGATTCCAGTAGGAGGGTGGGACACAGGCTTATCCAGGGCATATTCAGGTAAATTTAGTCTTCTGTCTTTCTTCACTGTGCAAAACCTTGGTCTACGGCCTAAGCAGGCTAAACTGTCAAACATGTAAAGCTAAATCTACAAGAAGCACTCAGAGCAGAGTTTGTACAGCTGACCACAATAGTTTATTGACCCATGGGTTGCTGGTACAAACAACCTGATGCTAATGTGTCTGTTCTTCCAGAACAGTGGAAACTCCACATGTTCACACAAAGCAATTTGACCACAACCTTTGAGCTTGTAATTGTTTTTAGTGTAACAAACCCAGTATCACATTTTTTGCAGGAAATACCAATTCAAAACTGCAGTACATAGGCTAAAAAGCCAGTGGAAACCACCAGAAAACTGTTCTATGGTATGGTTAGTAAGCTGGGAAATTTTTACCTACAAGTCTACTAATAAATGAGCCAATTGAATAATTAAGTTTGACACCAGCTGAAGAAATTAAAATTGATTCTTCTTTGCTTTCTGTTCCCTCATGTATTTTTGGGTGGAAAATTGAATGGAGGAAATTGCAGATGCTCCAAAAGACTCAACTGGGAGAATATCTGATCTACCTAAATGCTTAAGAAACATAACACAACAGACAGGTAGTTAAGCCAGTACACTAGCAAGGGGGAAGGGAAGATGATGTAAGCAGCCTTTTCAGAATGAAAATTCTAGGATTCTATTGTAAACACTGCTGAACGAGCATTAGCGTGCACACTGCCTTCCAACAGGGCTCAATATCCCAGGAGTTTAGGGATTTACTAACCTTTACGATTGGGGAAGCTGGGCAGTATTTGGCAAAGGATTGTCTACAGTATTTGCATGTTTTCTGTTGGGAACAGTATCCTTGACATGTTCTAATTAACTCTGACTTCTTGGCTACTACGTTATTTGCTCCTCTGGAAAAGACTCTTAACTGACTCTACTGCAAAATAAACATTGTTCTGAATTTGGGATGGGTAAGGCCTGCCTGCTATTTTATTTTAGCTAGGTAGTTCTTTGTTATCCTGTTTGAACTGTGTTGAAGTTGTTCAGATGAAAAATGGAAAAATAATAAAATACATCTATGACATTTCACCATTATTTTAACAATTTTCTCTCTGCCTGTAGTCACTTCACTTCTTTATTCACCTTTCTTGAACTTCTGAAAAACAGCACTTTGGTGAAGCAAATAGGTGCAAAGAAGCAATAGTTCAGAATGAAATGCCTTTTTTTATATTTGCATATTTCAGTATTTGCACTTGGAAGTGTCTGCAAGTTTCTTCAAGGCAGAACACTGAATACTTGCAGCAACCTATTCTAAATCAACCCACAGGTTTTGTGGGTTTTTTTAAATCTAAAATTTAACTATCAACTTTAAAGAGCAAATACAGATGAAATAATCTATAAACCTCTTTATCCATATTTCACAAATCACAGAATTTCACAGGCAGAGAAAAAGAGTAAAAAAATCACTGGATTAATTATTCTCTGCTGTTTTTTCAGTTAGGTCTCCTAAGAGACTGAAAGAAGCAGAAAAATATTTTTGCTAACATTTTGCTTTAAAAATCACTTTTTTTCCCCCCAATAATCTATGTTTTCATCCAGAAAACTATGATAAATATTTACAGGTGAAGTAAAGGCCTTTCTTTAAAAGACTTAAAGCAAGCTAAGAAGTACAGATTTTCAGATAAGTATACTCCGAGGATTTTCTGTAACAGAGCTCTGTTCTGCCACACACAAGGAACCTCCTGAAAGATGCTTGATCACTTACAATATTAAGAAAGTTAAACCAGAATTAAAAACCTAAATTAAGGGAAAAGTCAACAAAAGTCTAAGTGAAAACCTATAGAAAGAGATTGTCAGAAGTATATGCAACGTTACAGAACATGTAGCCAAAAATACTGCTGTAAATTACACCGAAGAGCATTTATTCATTTTTAATAGCACAGTAGATTGACTCACAAACTTTCTTCTCCCCATTCTCTCTTCATAATTACCCTTCCTTTTTTCTGCTCACTAAATTTGCAAGGGATTTTGGCAAATTAATCAAACCTCAAACTCTCTCTCTTCTTTTGTTGTCTTCTATGTTAAATTACAAAGATCTCATTTCAGTAAAACAGCCAGTAAAGGTGGGCTTCATCATGCACTGAAACAAACATGAATCTTGAAAAAAATCTCAGTATTAGTTTTCTTTCCGTAATAAATACAACAATGATGACAAACCACAAATCACCAGCTGGCAAGGTAGCAAACAAATATGCCAAGTAGATCTTCTAAACTGTATCAGAGGTTTCCTATCTTCAAACAAATCCCATAAGAGTAAGACATGTGTTGGGAAATGCTGTACAGGATGCTAATGAGCAAATTAAACACATGCAGTGAAAGTATGTATAGAACTGTGTAAGGTGTCCAAGACCTCTATTCACTTCAACTGGGAAAAAGATAAGAAAAACACTAACAGGTTTTTTTGATTTTTTTTTTTTAAAAAGCATCTTACCATTGCAGCGTAGCTGGAGTTGAGTGTGGTTTTGATGCTCTATTATTTTCTTTTTCCTCATCTGTTAAGAAACAAAAAAATACTCAGTCATTTCACTGGGTATCACTCAGTCATTTGTGAACTGGTAAGGAAATATCTGATCAAAAATGTTCTCAAGTGTCAAAGCTTTCCCAAAATATTTGCTAAATTGTGGAAATGTAAATAATGATGCTTCCTAAGCTAGTGTCTGTAGATACTGCTTAAGGCAATAAAGCTTGCAAACATCACTGCTAGCCAGATCAGAGTGGTGCATACGAATATTGGAAAGGATAAGTTTATATGGGAAAAAAAAAAGAGGGGACTCTCAGACCTCTAGCAGGATGTGAGAACATAAAAACACTTTCACCTGTTTTAAGGTAACAGTTGCCTTACCCAAGATTTGTATTAGATGAGGCATTTAACATAATGGGGTTCATCCACTGTTGTGATCCTAACATATGATATATACCAGATGTTTACAAATTTATGAAGATTATTCTGAACAAGAAAAATTGAAATTAAAAACATTCTATAATATACTTTATTTTTTTAGATAATTTTAATGTTAGTATTCCTCATTAACTATTTCCAAGGTAATTCTCTGATTTGCTGACTTTCCAAAACTTGAATAAAAGATGAATAAAGAAAAAGAGAATCAAAACAAAACCGGCTTAAAATACTGGATTTTTCCAGTTCACATTATTCTTTGAAACAATTTAAAAGTATGTCTAGAATAATTCCTATTAAATTGTGATTTGTAAAGCATATAAAGCATTCCTAAGTGAAAGCTGAGAGTGAAGCACAATCAGCATCTCCAGAAGGATATTCTTTGGGAAAGGGTGTTGTACCAAACACAGTTTGATAGTTTAATAACTTTGTCCCTGATGACAGCTTTAAGTGTAAAAGGTTTTGATACCTAAACAATGAGGTAAACCACTGCACCTGTACACCATGCTGCAAGTTTTATTTCTTCATACAATTAACTTTTAGAAGTTATTTAAGTGAGCCTTTAGGATGCTGAACCTTAACGGAGCCGGGCTATCTCCTCTGAACACCAGACCCCTTTGGGAGGCCTTTTGTGCAGTCCCAAGAACCCGTGCACACAAATAAAACCCCACTTCGGAAAACGCTGTCTTCAGCCCTCGCACCACAATATTTCTTCTGTTACACATAGGGCAAGTTGTGTTAACTGAACATCCTTTAGCCTGTGAGGCCTGTCCCCTGAATGTCAGGAAAATCTGGATTTACAGTTACCCGCAAACACTGTGCGCAGCCCCTCTTGCATCTACATGACAATAGGCCTCTAATTATTGGACTGCACACTCCTTCCCTGCCTTTCAGGGGCCCGCTTTTATTCAGCGCATAGGACCAACATACACATTTCAAATCACTTTTAAATTGTGTTTTTCATTTGTTTTTCCTAAACAAACGGTCGGCATGCAACAAACCTTCGTCACACAGCGCTTGAATGCTGAGCGGCCGTGGCTGCTGTGGGCCACTGATGCTCAACAATGGCCCCTGGCCTCGCCGGCAGCGGGACAAACGTCTTCTCCATAGTGGGAGGCAGAGCCGTGCAGCGCGGATTTAAAGCACTGAGTGGATAAAATAGTCAAGGCCATTCCTTCTCACAACACCGACTGTTTTGCCCTTCTTACCCTTAACTGACAGCACGGACAGCCTAAGAGCATGCCTGACTTCAGCCTCCCCTGGGGAGGAGGGGTTGGCCATGTCTGCCCTGCTCTGAGGTGGGAAGAGCCTTCTGGGTTGGGATTCACAGTTTTCCAGGCAACAAGGGATGAGGGAGCCCAGCTGAGAGGTGTGAGAGCACCTGCTGGGAGGGTGAGCAAGCCCCTGTAGGGAAGGCTCTTTGGTTGCCCTGGAGGGACAAGAGGCAGGTGGCCTGACAGAGCCCAGTCCCGTCCTGCGTCCTGCTATGGCTTCCCCATCGACCTGGCCCAGGAAAAAATAGGCAGCAGGGCTGAGAGGGAGTTACGGCAGCTCCCCGGGCTTGGGACACGGGGACTGCTGCAGCTTCCTTCACCTGTGAGCAGGCTGGCCTAGCCTGCCAAGGCCTTGTGGGTGCCCAGCAGCCAGTGGCCTCCCAACCCTTCCTGAGGTAAAAGTGAAAGTTAAAAACGATACGCCTCCGCAAAGAGTTGCAGGGGTGAAGTGCTGCCTAGGGCAGGGGGTCTCCCCTGCTTTAGTAATAAAAATTAGAGCTGGCAGTCATGGGGGTGCGCAGGCCTCACCAACAGGGACCCATAACACAGGCCACTGCAGCACCTTTCTACCGGCCGCAGGGATTCGGGCCTCTGCTCTTGCAGGGAGGAAGACGCCACAGCAAGGTCCAACCACCAAAGCTGCTACCTTTAGGTATCAGCAGCACCTGGGGGCCCAGTCCTCCTCCTGTGCCCCACCGCCTTCTCCTTCCAATTAAGGTTATTGCTTCCCAGGTGAAAGTCACCCGTTTTCTTAATCGGTATTTTCAACATCAGCATCAACGCCTACCATCCACGGGTTTAAGTTCAGTATGCAACTGGTTTCTACCTCGCTGGAAGTTGCCAGGGAGATGCCAATTGGAAAGGCTGAAAGCCACTGATCTAAATAACCCCTCATCTAACTCAGGTGCAGAAATCCTAAACTGCTGCCAGTGAAACCAAGAGGTACTTACTCCCCCTTCCCCAGAATAAAACTTTGTATTATTTTTCTTGATTTAAGGGTGCTAGTACTCACAGGTCTGTTATTAGATGGCTTTCACCTGTGTTAACTAGACTTAATTTTCCCCTGGACATGTGGTGCTCTATCAGACATCAAGCCAATATCTAAATTATACTACATTAGGGTCTTTACAACCTTTCCATTCATCCCCCAGCTATTTTTCACTCACCTTAAGAGTGAGCACCTGTGAGCAGGTGGTTTGCCTAACCTGCCCTCAGACACACTACAAGCCAGCTATACTCAGCTCCTCCCATGTAAAGATTTGGTTTAACAACACAAACTACCAATAAGGTCATAAACTACCATTTAAATCTTCCTCATCAGGTATGTCTGCTTCCTGGGGATCCTTCTTCAAAAAACTCTTTAGCATTGTTCATTAACTGTCCCTTAAAACCAAGAAGGAGAATAATGGACTTTGAACTTATTTTAAAAAATTCTTGAAGCACCATTTTCCAACAAAATATCATCCACTGAACAACTGGATTTTCAGCAAAACTACTTTTTCCACAGTTAGTGCTTGTATATCCGCAAAATCTACTACCAGAAAACAGATTTTTTTTTTTGCCAATGGACCAGCTGTCAGCCAAAATGTTTCTCATTTTCACTAGGTGTTGGCTAAAATAGTTATTTTCTGAAAACTTTCACGTTTTTATTAAACAGATGGAAAGAATTGCCCGTGATATAGGAATGGAGGGGACCTAGAAATACAAGTTTTTGGTATTACATATACAAGCACTTTATTCTATCTTGTATAGTTTAACAATATGATCTAATCAGATAATTAACTAGCAGAAAATAATAAATATCCCTATTGCTTATATTTTAGGTGGTAGCAGGGCACTTTTAATGTCTTCCCTGTTGAGCAGGGAATGTTTTGCATAACTCCTGACTCAGGTCTTTTCCCAAATCTGTTTGTACCACATCAAAGAAGTAAGGAATGCTTTTTTTCCTTACTTTGTGGCCTGTCATTTTATCAGTCCCCATCAGAACAACACTGTAGATTAAAATGAACCCATACCTTTTAAAATTTGACACTTTTACAGTCCGTTCTATTTTGTAAAGAAAGGAAATAAAGACACCGAAAAGCAGTTTTGCTTCAAGGCACTGTCAAAGAACAGAGCTGACAATTCTTCTGTGATCAATGCAAAAGGACTTGAAGTCATAAGGAAAAACCCTGCTCCTGATGCTCGGCTGCGGGTGTTCACACATACGGCAGCTGCACAGCACCTCAGGGAGAAACATTTGCTAGGAGCAGATCTAATGTGTTCGCTGCCAGTAGGAGGACTACTGGCATTCCAAGAGAAGGTATCTTCAAGGTACCTGGTTGGGTGGGAAACCTGGTGAAGGTTTCCCAAGCTGAAAGCAGGTAATAGCTTAGACAGTTGCAAGTAAAACTCTCAGCAGGGAAGAGGCCTTCAAAGATACTTAAAACAGATCATCAATGTACTAGAAAAATAGTATTTCTTGGCTCCCAGAGATATGAGAGAATCTTTTTCTTCCCAAACTCTGTGGAAGTTTCTTTGCTAAAAGCTCTGTCTTTCTCCTTCCAAAGTTCTGTTTCAAAGCCACCAGAGCAGAGTTCTCTTTTTACCTTGTGTATATGTTTGTGGCTTTCCCTGAACTCTCACTACTATCCTCTTAACTCTGCTGGCTGGTTTTAAGTACAGATCAAGGGATTTCTTGCTTCTTGGACCAAGACGTGGAGGCAATAGGAGCTACGCTCAGCACCTCTTCAAGCATGCTGCCTTAAACACAGTAAGTGGAACATCCACAAAGGGAGGACCCCACATTAGTACACCCTTTTCTAAAATGCTGATGTTGGTCTGTTTGTCATAACTGAAGTGGAGTTAAAGCTCTGCTTTCCACTTGGACACAATAAAAGAGTACTGTACTTTCCAGTGCTGCCTCTGTGTGTCTCAGAGAACATCTGAGGAGCTAATATGTTATTAGTAGCTTTATATGGATAAAATCCTTCCCTTAGTTCAGATACCTCCACACTTTTCAGAGAAATAGCGTCTTCCTCTGTAGCTCCTGTGGTCCATGGTCTGGCTGTTCTCAGAAGTGATTTGTCCTTAGCTAAAATTAAGTGATAGTAAGAAGCTACCTTGTCTCTTACTTACATGTAGCCATAAATAAGATTCAGGCTCATTAGCATGTATTCCATGCTTTTAAAATAGTGGGATTTTTTAAAAACCTCTGAGAAACATGGGAGCATAGTTCTAACTGAGTAGGTATGACTGAAAAAGAAAGAATTTTTCCCAAGGAAAATTTCTATGAAATCAAGTAGCTCTTTTTTAAACATTTTTTTCAACGGAAGAATAAGAAGTTTAGTTCAAACAAAAAAAGAAACTATTGGATAAATCTTCCATTTCAGCGAGTTTGAACACGGATTTTGAGCTTCTGAAGTGCAAAAAGTAGTCTGAATCTTTTCTTTTATCACCTATGAACTTTTGCACATTTGTCTACACATTTGCATATCTAATATGCAAACAATCGGACAAGCAACCCTTCCACTTCATCATGTAACATCATGACTCCTTCCCCAGAGAAGTGAAGCTGAAACTTCCAAAATCCTTGAATTGTATTCTTCCAGACCCCTATTTCAATTTGGAGAATCTGGCTCAAAGAAAAGTATACAGAAAATGTTGAGGGTTTGTTTTTTTTTTAGTTATTAGATATGAGGTGTACCATTCCCTTTTCCTGTGGATCTTTTGACTAACATGTAGAGTGTGGAAATAGTGGAAAGAAGGCTATTTAAAAAACTTGAAATGGAAATAAAATTTACTTAGAATTTTTATATTAGAATGTAAAAGCTGTCTTTTGGGAGTGGTCATAAAAAGTTCCAAGAGGGTAAGAAGCACCCCAAGAAGCAGCAAGACCATAGGAATCCACAGCTGTGAGTTGCTGCTTCCCTTCACAGTTCAATGCAGGTTCAAGAGTCCTGGAGGTGTCTGGATGAGAATAGAAGATTGGAAAGGACTCCTGTAGCCTGTAGTACAGTTCTGTAGCATACTTCTACTATAGAAAAGGAGACAGCAAAAGTATTATTCTTGTCCTAAAACCCTATGAACTCTAAAAACATCCAGGAAAAAAATAGTCGCAAGAGCAAGCAGGATACTGAGTGAGAACATTATCAGTTCACAGTGCAAATTCTCATAGTCTTCACTGGATGCAAGGCAAAAAAAAACCCCACCAAAAACCTACCAACACCAAAGCCACATTTTCTCTGTTAGAGTCCAGCCAACAGCTACATAATGTATTTAGAGACAAAAAAGTAGTCAAGAGAAAGATGGATGATGCCTTCTTCTGGCTGCAGATGAAAACTGGAGCTCCAATGACAACAGCAATTTGACCACCATTCTGAAGAACTCAGAGAGTTACATAGGTTTTCTCAAAACATTCTGCCTCCTGCTGTTTGTAAATGTATGACAGAGGCTGGACAAAGAGAGACACGATGGTTTGGAAATTTCTTGGTTGGTGTGTGGGCACTGTTAGAGAAATATTAGAAACAACTCAAGGGCTGGAAAGGACCAATCATAGTATAATGATTTCTAAGGTGAAACTTCTAGTTTGTTCTGAACTTCACAGATTATTAGTCTCCTTGCTGCTGGGCAAGTGGCTTATTTTTCTTTCCTACTCCTTCGTCTTCACGCTCTCCCCTCCCCCTCACCTCCCAAAACAAGGATGACTTTTCAGGTGGATTAGTTCTCTTATCTGCACCACAGAAATGCGGGTATCACTGCAAAAGAAGCATCTGGAAGAACTGGCTATTAAAAAGGATGCTAGATGAAATCAACTCTCACTCTCATTTGGGTTTCTATTACATACTGTGACAATGTCTTCTGCACACAAATTGTGGGATAAATGTATTTATTTGTTTTAGCAGTTCTAAATTTGCTGCCTTTCATTATCATCACTTGCCCCTTAATTCCAGTACCAGAAAACAGTATCAGAACAACCATCTGATCTTCTCAATGCCAATGTCTGAAATACCTGCTCTTGCTAATCCGTGCAGGTCCACTTCTTACTGTCCCTAGATATGTGGAAGTTTTCTCATGCCTGCATTTAAACTGAATGCACATATAACAAACTACCACTACTTCTGCTACAACCTATTTAGGGTAACAGATCTAGAAAGAACACAGAAGGAGATTTCTAATTATGACATTATAATTTTTTTTAATATAGCTAGTGGTGCTAAATAATTACCCTGACAATACTGTCTTGAACTGTGAGTCTAAGGAAAATCTCGCTAAAGTCAATAGGGTTGAATCCTGAATTCTGACCCTATTAAGAGTCTGAAATCATGTCTCATTTATTACAGATTCTTTCCATCACTTTCTCAGTAGCATCAGAGTGAAACAAATTTGCTAAGTCTCACAGGTTCTCGTAAAATGCAATATAACAAGCAGATACTCTTTGGTTTTCACTACAATTCACTACAACTTTATTTTTAAAGAGAAACTAACTCATTTCCAATTCCTTAGTTTATAAAAACCAGAAAACCCAAACCTGTCCAAGTTATATTGTCTGTCTTTAAGGATTCTCATCCACTCTTGTTAGCTTGGGAGTCATGAATAAATACCATGTTTCTAACAAACACCTCCTTTCTTCTTCAGAAGACATCTTGCCTCAGAAGAGATCCCTGGACAAATAAAAGTAGGGCCCCAATATAGCAAATGCCATGATCCTCTACAACACTGTGCTGCAAGGCATGTAATTTTACTGTGATATCAAAATAAAGTAGTCCTCTCAAAATGCAAAAAAAGTAAAAGGGACATTCAGCAATTAAGAAGTGATTTAAAATCCGTTTTCTATACTTATGTGCTTGAAAATTACAAAAATGTGTGTCTGAATTAAAAAATTCAGTCTGCATTAATGTCTCGTAACATGAACTAACATATGAAGTAATGAGAGGAAAACTAACATGAAGAGTATTTTGCTTTAGGCAAATTAAGTAGAATTAGAAATTGCATAAACAGGGAAAACTAAAGGGTAAACTAAAAATTGTCTTAAAATTTTAAAAAGAAACAATTAGGTTATTTTACGGTATTTTGGTGTCTTTTTAATTACCTGCTGTTGTTAAAAATCAAGATCTAAAATTACTATAACTAGAAAAGATAAGAAAAAATAGCAATTTTAAAATCAGCTAGATTTATAACTGTTTCATCTCTATGACTAAAAATGAAGCAATATCATGATTTAATATATGATTTTTTTGATCTGATTATTGTTTAATTCTTAAAATAAAAATTTTATGTGTACGATGTGATACAGTAGTATTGAAAAACAGTACAATTTTTCCTATATTTCAAATGCATGGTGTTCACCAGTGCAAAGAAAAACAGATGGTTTTACTCATGAGCTAGTAGTAACAGCACATTTTAGAGGTCATCCAAACTTTATTCAGTGACACACAAATTCTTCTGGTTGTTTTAACTAGTAGATAGTATTACTTCCTTTTAAATAACGCAAAATAGCCAATATTCCAGAAAAAAAATTATTAAAGCTACTGGATGTGTTGAGTTGACTCTTCAAACTACAGAGTACTAAAAATATCGCCAAGATATAGCAAAATACAGCAGGAAATTAGCACTCGGACACATTTGCACTCATTTTAAATGAATGACAAGTTACTTACTTTCATCATTAGAAACATTCCCCAGAGAGGTGTGACTGGAGTAACGTTTGTTTTCACTTTCATTGAGACATCGTTCAATCCAACTCTCTGCAAAAGAACAAAGATGCTCTTTTTTGGTGTTTGTCTTTGCATAAAAAAGATAAACTTCCAACATATAAAACAAAGTAAAGCACCAGTTTTCAACAGATGGTGTTCTGTAACATTTCTGTTAAAACATGCTCAGTCTGAGGTTATTTTACAAGAAAATCCTTTCTTGCTTTCAAACTTAGCTGTTGCTTTTTAGTTTCATTTTTTGTTTGTTTTTAAATGACAGAGGCTGAAACACTTCTATGCATATAACAAAGCTCCTCAGGATATTCTCTTCCCTCCCTATCACATGATACCTTAAAAAAAAATTCCTCTCGTGGGCAACTGAAACACATAAATTGCATTAATTTCTAAGTCTTAGTCTGGCAAAGACTTGTGTACTCGAATATATCCACTGGTTTTGATGTGTGTAAAATCGAGTCATGTAAATTTTTGGTACAGCGGGGCTCAAAGCGTGCTCTCTGAAGTCCAGCCCTACAACCCCATTCACCCTGGTGGAGTCCCAGGCCCCACCGAGACCTTTCCCGTGCTGGTAGGAGTCCAACGTAGCAAGACAGCCGCCACTGAGCTACTCGAACCCTTGTCACTCCGCAGTGGGTACTCAACCACTCCTGTCCTCCTCCGTTCTCACTTTCTATTTATTTCCATCAGGCAGATGAAGGACAGCGTTACATTGATTTGACTCTGCCGTTCCTCTTTCTGGAAGCTATAACATACATTCCCCTGATGACCTTAGAGGATGCACCGGGTCAGCAGAATTCGCTGTTACAGGTCTTCAGAGAAAAAGTTGCACTTGCCTATGTGTTTCCTCAGAGAAAGTATGAAATGAGTCCTTGATTTTGTTTGGAGCCCCTGTACATTGCTACAATAAACTGACCTCCCTCGTAAGATTATTTTTCAAGGGCATGCACATGGGCAGAAGTGAACTTACGCTCACAGAGCTCCCTGTGGGCAAAGCAAGAGAAAGGACTAGGTGGGAAGGCTGCAAGGTAACCCCACGAGTTACGACAGGCAACAGCCCCACTGGGTGAAGAGACGCACAGGAAATAAGGGAAAACAGGCCTCGCTGTCAGCAAACCGCCAGAGCCAGAAACACCTTCAAAGACACAGAAATGGCTGCAGATTCCTTTCCATAAGCCACCTCCCAGACACATCAGCGCAGCGCAGGCAGCAATCTGCCAGCCAGAGAAAGCCCATCACAGCCGCAGGCTTGAAGGGAAAGCAGAAGCCCAGTGTCCTGGGAAAGCTGCCCATCTGGTTTATAGGAGGTAAAAGTTGGTATGACTTCATTTCAGCACTAGGTGCCAATAAATAAATATATGAATAGTCATGGCCAAACACATCCTGCAGAAAAAAATTGCTTTTTAAACCCAGGCAGTTGCACAAACTTGTGTGTGTTCCCCTGTACAGACACTCTCCACTGCCACACAAACAAAAGGGCAACGGCATCTGCGTAGGCCTTCAGAAAGGGTCTGCTGCCAGCCCTTCAGAGCTGATTTCCAGGCCCTGCCACGAGACTCCAGGTACCGCTGCTTTGTGCACTTCTGGTTTTCAGGCAGAGTACGAGAGGTTGTGGCAGCTCCACGCCATTCCCTTCCCTCTGCCTGTTTGCCCGCATATTCACAGCAGGAGCACGCTGCAGTGCTGCCTCCATCGGTACAAGCGTGTCCCTGTGCGCGTCTTCCTCCTTCACCATCAAAACTGCCCCGTGCCTAAGGAGCCTCATGCCCCCCCTGCCTCTTCCCTATAGCCTGCTCCTTTGCGGTACTTCTCTGAAAATCAGCAAAAATAACTCGTTGTCAATAGATTTTTCAGGATATTTCTTCTCCCATCAAATTCAACACGGCCTTGTATAAAAATCACTTTAAGGTTGCTGACACCACAACTTGAAACTTGCCAGCGAGGCCTGTGCTGTCTAATCAGCTCCTGCCCAGTTACTGACCCACAAGCCTGCAGCCCCTCCGACTTCGAGGCTTTCCCTTCTCATGCTGCTCAGCTGCATTGGGTGGGGGTGTGTCGCCTTCTTGTCTAAGGGCCAACACAACGGTATGGCTGCTTCGTGCCAGGTTTCTTTTACTGCCCTAAAACTGAGCTAATAGCCTCTCTCCTCTCCCGTTTTAGTACCGTGAGCTGAGGGACAGGAGCTTGGATCCTCACGGATCACTCTGAGGTGAAGAGAAACGTTCTGCCTAGGACAACCCCAGCGAGAGGTGCAAGAAGCCTTGAGAAAGATTACCGTACCTCCTCCTCCTCTCAGTGCACAGCCATGGCTGTATATAATTCCCTTGGCTCTGAGCCCAGCTGCAGGGAGTACAAGCAAAGGCGGCTGCCATTAGCGCCAAGGAGAGACCGATGCCCAGCTCTGCCCTTTCTTTTCCTCCCGGCACCGCAAGCTGGGAAGCTGGGACGCATCCTCTTCCCTCGGCAGCAGGGAACTGGCAGCAGCCATCTTTAATCATGTTCCCTGCTTAAGTAGTAGGAAAAAAAAGTTTTTAAGAGTCACTCCGTAACAGTTTTCACCATCCTTGTTCACATCCTGTCTCCGATAACTGCACATATACCCCTTTTTCACGGGTAAAGCAGGGGGTTCACGCTGCAAGATACAAAGTCTCTGGAGTAGGGCGCAGTTACTGCTTAATTAGGTGCTGCAGCTCCTTTGGTGCTGAATCACCCCAGTTCAGCTCGCTGCAGCCTGAGTCTGGCTTTGTCTTTGTGGCCTTGCATTTAAATAGCTGATAGAAATTCTTCAAGCCTGAAAAGATACATGACCTGTCTGGCAGCAAAGAATGAAGAAAACTAACTCTTTTGAGCAAAAATGTCAGGGAGTTTACAGCAAATTTGTCAAATTATTTGGCAGATGACAAAACGGGATGAAACCAACTAACTATTTAAAGGCTGTATTATCTCATAAACTGAGTGATGCAAGTATAAATAAATAAGTATTCTAATAAATACCTTCATTTACTAAGTAGATATTTTTTAATCTTTCTATGAAGAAAAAAGTTTTTACAAAGCTTGCAACTCCCAATATTAATAAGAATACCTTCAGGTATAAAAGAAAATACAATCACAGTTTTGCTGAAATGTAAAATATTCCCTTCAGGAGCCCACAGATCCCAGATATGATAGCACCTGCCTAAAATAAAACAAACAAACAAAAAAGAGAGAGAAAGAGGCAAGCAAACAAGAAGTCAAAAGTAAGCCTGACTTTTAGAAGTTCTTTCAGAGTTAATACCATTAGATCCTGCCCCAGCATAACGGACCGACTGGGTAGAGCCCTGTACACATCGAATGCTCTTGTCCTCAGGACACGCAGGTGTACAACGCGGCTGCACCGCCGCCGATCCCAGGCAGCCCGGCTGCAGAGCCGGAGGAAGACGCCTGTGGCTAAACCCTGGTGCTGCTTCACCGCTTGCTCCCAAGGCTGACGCTAATCACGCTACGCCACTGTTCTAGACAAGCGTTGAGTCACACAGTATGGAAAGTTTTATGTGATTAAAGCCTAAATTATTGCACTTGGACCTTGCAAACGTCACACAGGGAGGATTTCACATCAGGAACAGTCATGGAATAATGGAGAGTTCAGGTGGTGATTAAGCAGAAGTGCCTGTCAGACCTGATAACAATGATGAATCATTGACACAAAATACAGAAACCCCAAATTTCTAGTGGGAAGTGCTTGTGAGAACAAAAGGAAATACATCCCTGTCTCATGCAGGATGTATTTTTACTCGCTGCATTTTCAGTGTATCAAGTCTTAAGGCATTTCCTCTCCCTGCTCTCTGGGACTCCTTCCCACCCTGAGCCCCAGCATACTGTACCCTCAGCTGTACCAGCACAGAGGTTTGAGCAAGGATCAGCGCTAGCCAAAAAACATCTGGGCAAAATAAATAGATTAATTAATATCTAGTAGTAAAAGGTAGTGTAGTCCCATACTGATAACTCTGTACTATGACACAGTATAGAAACTATTACAATCTTATTAGCAAAGAATACAAATAAGGTGTATTTAATGGTGTTTTGAAGATGCACCTTTAAATACTGTATCAACTATTTAATTTCGCAAAGATCAAAACTGAATTATAATGAAGCACACAACTATGTCCCTCAGCCTTACCATTTTTGTTATATAATTTTGTATATCATTACTGAATACAAATACATTGTCTCTTCTGCAGGATTCCAACATGAGAGAAAGGAGATGGTTATTCAAATTACAATAATTTTCCCAGTGTCAATTTTCTGACAGACTAACTTATTATGACACAGACAAAAAATACAAATTGTTCCCAATGAAGCGCTAAAGAATGGATTAAAAAGCACTATGGAACTCTTTCTGGTCCTCATTTTGCCTCTGCTCTTTTTCATCCTCATCCTGCTAAGACTGACACAGCCACTGAACCTCAAGCATGAGAGTATTCCTCTTCCGTTAAATGTGCCCACCACACTTTTAACAACAGAAGTTTAAACTCAGCTTGTTTTCAAAAGTTGGCAGAACAGAGGCCTGCATGGCTTTCCTTCGTCACCGCCAAGGCTCCTCTTCTCTTCATATGTCAACAAGCATATTTTTATTTGTATGGTTCTTCAAACACTGAGCTGGGAAGGCAGACCTGGGACTCCCCGAAATAGAGGCCAACACACGAGAGCTGCTCAGGGGCAGGAGGTTTCATGAACTATCAGAAAAGAGAAGCATGAACTGTTTTTTAACTATATCTTTGACAAATTATCTTGACTCACTATCTCCTTCAGAAGGAAGCGTTTGCTCCTGGAAGGCACCTTTGAAAGGCTCCTCCCTGCACAGAGCCTCAGTTGAGGTGAGCGAATGCGGCAGAGGTGCCTGCATAGTGCCAGTACATTTAATGAGATAATTACACCCTCTTGTTTGTATAATGGTTAGTGGCTTAGCCTATTTTCAGCCCAGAAAAGAAAGCATTCATTGCTCCCACCTGTGCAGAGCACAGTAAAAGCCACCTTACACTCTGCAGAGGGCAAGAGGAGGTGGGCCTGATTGCAGCGGCTTCTGCAGCTGTCCTGCCAGCAGGGTTAAGAGTTGCTGCAGTATTAGCACAACCTGTCATCACAGCCTCTCCTGGCCTTTGAGACCCACCGTGTCCTGCTCGACACCCAAGCAGGATGGCAAAAGCAGCTGGAGGGGCTGCAGCCCTGTGGGCATGTGCGTGCATGTGCCCAAAGGGAGATTAAGAGATTTTATGGGCAGAATGAAACTCTGTGGTCACCTAATCTGACCTGCATTTTGCCTCACCTCACTACCCGACAGTGGTACTAACAGAACTGGTTTTCCCCAGTTATGCCATATCCTCTGATCCAGATGTGGTCGTATCACTGGCATAATGGTGAATCGCTGTTTTTTCTGAAATTGCACGAGATGAGAACCCCCATGTCCTAGAAAGACAGTCAAGGCTTTTGGCAATCGCAGTATCAGCTTGCAGAATCACCATAGGCTTTTTTCACCACAGCCCTAGCAGATGCACGGAAATCCCTGTCATATGCCTTCAGGTCTAGATTGGCTCCCATACTCCAAATTTTAAAGCAGTTTGCCAACAAGCATGACAATTTACTTAGTGATCGGCACACAGACCAGCATTTTTTCCACAGAAGTTTGCTTGTCACTGAAATAGAGTTACCACTGGAATAAGAACAGAACATTTGCCAGGACCCAAACCACTACCTGAGCCATGTACCACCTCGGATGGCAGAACTGCAACAGTGCGACTCATTTTTATTCATGGCTGCTCTTGTAATTTTTTTCCCCAGTTCCTCAAGGCAGATGTAGAAAAAAAGTAGTAAGTAACTGTGAGCAAAGGTATATAAGATGTAGATAATGCAAATATAAAGGGACCACCAAATTTTAACAGATTTAAAAGAGGACCTTTCGGAAAAATTAATACTCAGAAGTGATGACAGACTTAATTTCACCATTCCTGTGACAGAGGAGTAACTCCTGTTATGCATACGGAGTCTTAGCACCCCTCCGAGTTATTTGTTCATTGTTCTCAGAGGGAAGAGTTACTCATCTCTTCCTGCAGCATCTCTTTGCCGAGTGCCTCAGTACTGAGCTGGCCAGCAACACGGCCTAGCTGCTCATCTGAGCTGCTAGGCCAAGAGAAATTGGTTGCAAACAGCAGATTTAGCAGGTGAAAGCAGTACCTCAGAAGCTCAGGAGGCTGACTGAAGGTCATGGAACCTCCCGTTTCTAGTTTGCTAGCCCACGGTGCTAACCAGGTATCATATCTATTACAAAATTTTTCAGTGGAGTTGATGGGACAACATTCTATATCTTTTCTTTTTCAGGAAAACCATCACTTCCCTGACAGCTTCTCCTGTTGTCTGCCTCAGAATAAATGCTAAGATCTGCATGATCCATTGAGGTTTTCCTCCGCAGAGCTTATCTTGCTGAACATGGTCTGAGACATGCCACCACCCAACAAACCCTCTGTTCATGCTGTCTGTGTGGCACCATTGCTGTGGACAGAGAGCTTCTAACCTCTACAGCTGTTAAATTCATCACGTCTGAACAGTGTGTCTGCCCTGACTATCCCTTAGTGTGCTGCAAACCTAGTTTCTAACTGCCACGTGAATGAAAGTAAAGCAAAAAATGAGCCAGTGCATCTAAGATTTTCTTTGGCACAAATGAAAACTACACCTTGCAACACTTCAATGTCTTGGTTCAAGTAGTCATATCGACTTAAAAGACAAATCACTAGTTTAAAATAGTCCCTTAAAAGCAAAAGAGACTATCCCTTTCTGTCAGCGGTAAGGAGTAGGAGATAAACCTGAAGTCTGACCCTCCAACTATTCAAAGCCTGCTGTAGTAACTGCTGCACATCACACCTGCTCTGACTAGAAGCAGAGGATTCATGTTCCGACCCTCCCACACGCCTTGCAGCACAGCACTGCTGGTTGTAGGTACATCCACCACCTGAGAAGCGTAATGCTGATGGGGTTCTGCGAGGGCTGGTTACAGCAGCACGTTCAAAGCTTTTCAAGAACCACACTGTTCAAAAGAAAGCAAACGAGAATCACCTTTTCTCGGAAACGCCAATCTACTGTAAAACTAAGACCTGAGCAAGATCTCCAAGTCTGGCCTCTGCACAATGTTATGAACAACCATGTGCCTGTTACATGACAGAGCTGGGCAGCAGTGGCTCCCATGGAGTGCATTAAAAACTTACCAAAATCAAATAAAATCAAGCAGAACAAGCTATTAGGGACAGCTAGTCACACACACGGGGATTTTCAAAGATTTAGGCTTTCATAGGTGATGTAATCTCCCTCCTCTCCATTGTCAAATGAAAGGTTTGTGAGACCATATCAGTCATCATCCAACTGCTGTTCCCTCCCATTACTCCATCACATAGACACTCCTCCTTCACAAAACAGCTCCTCTTTGACCATCAAGGTGGACCAGTGCCTGGTTTTGCTCCTCGCTGCCTCATTCATTGCCATCAGCTGGCAAGACACATATCCTTCAGTCACAGTGCATGTGAGCTGTCAGGAATATCTTCAAGCTCCACGGGAAATCATGCCAGTGTCCTCCTTGGTCTTGCATAGCCATCTTCTGTTCTTCCAAGAGACCTGCTCCTCAGGGATGACAGTGACACATGGCCTTGGTGCAGATGGTAGAGCTGCTATCCTGACAAGCTGCCAGATACCTTGGTGCTTTGTTTGCTAATCTAACTTTTTATTTCGTTTCCAACAGAGCAAAATGTCAGGCACTCTTGTTGCAGTCCTTTCTTTTGTTCTTGTTTCTTGGCATACAGTTCTCTTGGAACTATTTCAGGGTTAACGGACATTGGTCCAGGGCACTTACTAGATGTTGGCAGGAATGTTTTTGTCCTTTTTCTCTGACTCGTGGTTCTGGTGAAGCATCATGAAATTCACCATGATACCATAAGAATGCAAAGAATGACTCTTGGACCTGTGAGAGCTCTTTTGTTTTGTTTAGCCAGGTCTTTACTCCTAGTATTGATTTTCTGTTAACCCATTTGATAAGGGTTATTAAAAAATTGGCATGCTTTAAACTTGCATATTTAAACTGATATAACAAAAAGCACCATGGTTCATCATCTTTTAACTCGCCTAGAATACGTGGGTAGGAAAACTGGAATTTATGAGATGTTCCTTTCTTGTTTCTGTGTACTATGCAGAAGTTCACCTAAACGTGATACTTTAATTGAAGTATCCTGTCAACAATATTCCTCATTAAGAAGCTGCATCCCAAATGTAGATGAAGCACACTCAGGAAGCCTAGAATACAGGACTCCTCTGCATATTGATTCTGGCATTTAAGGGCAGCCTCCAACCCAGATCAGACGGGACTTCAAAGTCCTATCCATTCCCTTCTCTGGTATCACATATCATATTGCTATTGCATTTCAAACTCAGTATGCATGTTAATTTGAAGTAGCCACAGACAGATGCTATTTATCATTTTATTTTGAAAAGTAAATTTCACCAGACCAGTAAACAACCACTTGATTTTTGCCGCATCAAGGCCATTCTTTGTTTAACAGGGAAGAGAACGTCACCCGGTCCAATTTCAGTGCAGTGACATTTCCTCATTTTCACCTAGGATCATTTAAGCTGGTGAAAGCACCAGTATCTGACCAATTCACTTCTCCTGCAGCACTTAACCTACATGGGTGTGCGACACACAGCCAATCTTTTCATCGGGAGGGTAACTGCACATGCGTGCTTTCCAAGCACCAACTCTGCATACAGCAACGTGTACCCTCACGCTTCTACGACATGATGTGTTATAGATCCTCAGTCATTCAGGGTCTGCTGCATGAACCAACGTAAATGCTATCAGTCTCCAATTTAGCTGCAATGTTTCCTTCTGAGAAAATGCAAACACACTCCCTGATTATTGCCAGTCCTATTCTCTCCCAGAAAAAAAGAGCAGTCTCTTGATGCCCCTTTTGCCCCATATTTCGTTAATTTCTTACTCTATAGAATTAATGTGAGGCACACTAGAGAGCTCATAAGAGGAGGGGCTTCACTGCTGGGTACCTAGCACAACATCTCGTACACTCCTACTCTACAGCAGTCTCTGCTCACTAGCTCTTGGGTTAAACATTCCTGGCTGCTGCTGTGGTCCCTCAGCTCACCAATGTGCATGAGAAGACATGGAACCCTCAAGTCCTTATTTCAGTTCCACTTCACCAGTGCACAAGGCTGGAGTCATTTGGCTGAACGGGAAGCCTGTGACTCAACAAGAAACAGGATTTGCATCAAGTGCCCATGAAATACTTCCTTCTGCCTCAGGAGCTGATGAATCCAGCAAACAAGCCAATTTGGCACAGAAATGGTAGTACATCAGCAAGACAGGCCCACAAAGATGACAAAACAAAAAGATGCGAGATGAGTGAGAGATGGAAGAAATTGCTGACTGTGGGGCTCAGGGAGGCGAGAGAAGAGGGAAAAGGCTGGTTGTTGGAAAGGAGGTGAAGAAGAAAAGGAAAGGAAACAAAAGAATGAATGACAAAGAAAAGGACATGGTCAAAAATAAGGTATAGGAGTAACTATAGAGAGGAGATCTTTTTTTAAAATCAGAAGAGAAGAGGTCAGCTCCTGAAGAAATACGACTACGGTAAGTATCTCTCATCGGAAACAGCATCCGGTCAGGCAGACAAAGAACAAGAGAAAAAGACAGACACATATGTGCAAAGAAAACTCATGTGTCAGGATGTAATCATAGCAGTAAGAAGGAGACAATCACTTGACTGAAGAAGAGTGTGAATCAAAGGAAAGAGATACTACTGTATATACCCAAATGGTGGCCACTTTTCCTCACTTTATGCACATCTGTTCCAAACCTAGCAGTTGCTCACTACTCTCAAAGGATGCAGCCATTACATTACTTACAACCATTTTTGTGAGCAAATATGGCACTAACTAGACAGAAACAAATTTCTTTCAGCTCTCAAAATGCACCCAGAGAATATCTGTGTACCAAAACTAATGGAGAGAACATTAATAAATCATCATAACACGCCCCCACAAAGATTGGTACCTCTCAGAACTAATCTGTGTAATAGAGCAAGCATTTCATGCTATTATTAAGTTTACAACATAAATGTGTCTGTTGGAAAGTCTTCACTCAGTCCTGAAGTGCTTAGACCTACAGATTCATAAACCTTGTATGGATTTAGTCCCTTCCACACTGTCTCTTCCCACCCCTTAGAAAGTACTGCAAAACTAGACCAGTGCTTTTAAAACTAGGAGCCTGGCCTTTCTGAGAAGCCTCCAGTCTCCTCTGAACAATATGCAAAGCAAACTCAGGGAGGGAACATGAGAAAAAAGAGAAGTCTTCTTTCCTCCTTATTTTTTTTTGCCTAAGACTCACCAAAACAAGAGTCTAGTATTGAATATTCAGCACTGAATACTAACTGCTCAATAGACAGTCTGTTTGCAGAGCTCCAAGTGGAAATGACCCAGCAAGGAGGAGAGGTGAACACGCTGCTCCATCCATGTGATTAAACTGCCCTGTAAATGCAGTCTTCCCCAGTTCTCCCCACCTCATTACAATGGAGGCCATTTGCTGTCCCTACCACAACTCATTTAAAAAAAATAAATGTTTCCATTAGAGGGGCCCCTGCACCAGTGTTGTCCCCATGACTCCGCATTTAGGGGAGGAATGCTAGCTCCAACCTTGGGAGACCTGTGCTAGCCAGTCAATCCGACCAGCGGGATCTGTTATGGCCACCGCTCGGGAGGAAGGAAGAACAGGGCGCAGTTTACGGAGGAGCGGAGGGCCCGTCTGGGTGTCCCTGCTCTCAGCCTGCACGAGGCACGGAGTAAATCTCACCGGCAGCTGCCTTGTTCTGCCGTGGACGTTGGGGGTCTCTTACGCGCTCCTCCTCCAGGTCGCGGCGTTTCGGAGTCACGCGGTGAGCACCCAGGAGGCCCAGCTGGGCCACAGGCTGGCGTGCAAACACAACACGCCATTCGGCAAACGTGCCATTCATACACAGCCTCTCATAGCCCAAATTTTCCTTGGTATATAAAACATAGCTCATTTGCACCCTTGACCCCGAAAGGCCCGGAAGCAGCAGCCTTTTACCGGCACGTCTGCAGGTGTTGCAGACCTGTCGTGCTCAGCGTGAGAATTCCTGGTCTGGCTCTCGTGCCACGTCTGTCCCCAAGGGGATCTCCATCTCGCACGCAGCGCTGGGCACGGCTCCTCTCCCACTAACCCCGGGGTGCCAAGCACGTGAGCCAGCAAATCTCTGACCCTCTGCTCAGCCAGCTCTGACACGCAGAGACCTGCGTGAGGGGCTGCGCCGAGGCGGGGGTGAGGGGCTGCAATGAAGCCCATGCCCTCTACCCGACGGGCAAGCGGTGTACCTGGGGAACACGCATCGCAGGAGCGGTCACCTCTCCTCACAGCACAGCATGTACATTTTGTTTGGGTTTTGTTTTGGTTTTTTTTACAGTGTCTATCAGATCATTGTGATCTTAAGGGCCAGACAGGAATTTTTTTTTCCTCCGTGTTGCTTAAGATTCGTAGAGGGACAGGAAGGATTTCACTTTCCTGTGAGCATCCAAGACAGCAACAGCCAAGAGCATGATACCTACAAGCTATGTTGCAGAAGCTAACAACATTAAATACTGATTTGCTTAATTAGGACATCCTGCCACATGTTCATGGTTAAACTGAATGTCAGTTCACAGCACCAGACTATGGCAAGCCTAGAAAAATGATGAAATCCCAGCACATGTCCCCAGCCTGCTGCTCTGACATCGATGCCTCTAATTCCCAGGGCTAAGTTTCAGGGAATCACTCCCTCAGAGAACGCTCCAGCTACCTAAAGTGGATTGCTTTCCATTACCGTAATATTTGGGATCCTACGCAAAAATGCTCAGGATAAGCTGCTAATTAATTGCAAACCCATCATTCATAGCTGTGACTCGACTCCTTAGTTCCTGTAAGAAACTGCATCTCAGAGAAATTAAGTTCACTTACCAGTATCAGAAAACAAAGTGCTTAACTGTAGCTGAAGTGAAGGACAACGCTGAGCCCACGTTTCAGTCTTGAGGCAACTTAAGCTGCAAATGAACTTTTTCTTCTTTACTGGGTGCAGTGAGAGACAAGGCTCTATTTAACCCTCTCCACTTTTCCTGATTTCAAGTTTATCACAAAGGGAAGAATGGCCAAAAATACTTATTTAACCCAACATTATTTATACACAGAGAATGAAACTGTGGCTCTTGCAGCGAACCAGAAGGCCTTTGCCACTGACTTTAAGCACCATTTCTAACACTGGCTAATATTTCATAGCTAATAAACTGCTCTTGCTACAAATCTCCTGGGAGAAAATAAATGGGAATGAAGACAGGCCAGGATGGCTAGTTATGCATGTAAAATAGCTGCAATTAAGTTATTCCACAGTCCCAGCGTTGGGAGGGATCATTACAAGCTAACCCTGGGCACCTGCCCTCTCTGAGGCACACACGAGGACTTCAACAGGTGCCTCCCTTGTGGAGCCATGGCAGGATCAGGATCCGTCTCTTACAGCAAATTGTATTACGGTTTTAAATACTCACAGATACTCTCTGGCACATATATACAATTCTACAGGAGCTAAAAATGTGTTGTAAATGTGTTTTTAGTACAGACATTAAAAAAACCCTACATAGGCCTCCACTGGCTTAATCGTCACCACGTACTCTTCCTTCGTACACTCGTTATCTATAGGATCGCTCAGCCATCAAATGCCCTTTATGCTATCCATCTTCCTAACTAGAATGTTAGCAATCAAATCCCCTTGGCCGCCGGGGCGCTGGGCTCCAGCAGGGCCGGATCATACCGGGTATTCATTTTCCGACACAATGAAACAAATAGAAAATCCAGCACAGATGCAGGGAAAACAGACAAGTGGGTGAACTCAGAAAATTCACAAACCTCGGTGCTCACGGAATTGTGAGCTCAGTATTTGGACTCGAATGTCACATCAAATATCCCCAAAGGACTGACCTTATATTTGTATTAGTTACGTGACAGCCCACTGCTGCTCCAAGGGCATTGTCATGAACCATCACGTTCCGGCTGTATTTAAGGCCACCTCTTCAAAAGTCTTCATCTGAAGAGGTCCCAATGTTTCATCACCACGCGGATTGCAGTGATCCCACGATTTCATCTTTATTTTGCATAGGTGAAATCCTGTGCATAGAAATAGTATCCCAAGGGAGGGTCCTCCTTATGGCTGTCCTAACTTGCAAACTACTTGCAAATTAAGCTAGAGAAATGCGAAGGTGTTTCTCTTTGGAAATGATGCAGATTTTACAGCTACACTAACCTTCTTCCTTGCCTGCACGCTCACTGCACCAGTGGCTGAAAAACAGCCTTATTTTCTAAAAGCGAACAAGCCAGAGACCCTGATGGAAGCAGGGTATTGCACCAGTGACTTGCCGTGGGACAGATCTAACAGCAACACGAGTATCATGGCACAAAATGTTCTCTTCTAATTTTGACATCTTTCGCTTGCTAGATGTTTACTACAGCCAAGGTGCAGCTGTGATAGACCGGCCAAGGCTACAAGTTTCTTTGCAGTCTCGAAGACAGAAGTTAATCTGTCTTGAATCTGGAGTCCCTTCTTTAATGAGTTTTTTACCCAGATAAAATCTTGAGGACTGTAAACTGAGACTTTAACTTAAATAAATGAAATAGTTTCCTACAGTTTTCTCACTATTCTTATGCAAAAGCTTGTTTTAGTTGTTTTTTCCTTCCAGCTTTTTAAAGACCTTTATTGTAGGTAAATAACAGATTGCAGAGCGGTAAAAAGTACAGCAATTCCCCCTCCCTAAGTATTTTAGAATTAATTCATTAGCAGGCAAATAAAACATAAAATCATTATTTTCCCTGAGTCAGACTTAGGAGATGAACTTGTTAACTCAAGGTAATGTTGACCGACTTACAAACCTCTAAAAAATCCCCATGGATTTTACAAACTTCTCAAAAAAAAAAACCCTTCAGGAATGAAGACCTGATCTAGTGCTGGGGCTTGTGTTTAGATCCCAGCTCTGCTGCTGCTGCTGAAGGCAGAGGGAGCTGCCAAGGATTGGGCCCGACTGCGCAAACATTGTCCGCAGGAACTCTGCAGCCAGCAGGAAAGAAAACACTTTTGTCGATAATTTTTGTTGGTTTTGTTCCATTTATTTCATGTGTGAAATCATATGAGATATGAAATGACATAAGACAAATAGTTGTGTTCAACTATGTAAAGGACCGGTGGTATTTCTTTTGCATGTCTGTATCATATCAAAAGTAGGATTCAGAAGAATAATTCGATCATCTTAACTCGTCAGCAGGCAAAAGGCTTTATAAACACAAATGCTAGAACAGTAAATAACTTTTTTTTATTTACTGGAAGAAAAATAAATCACTTTTTTGCTTGACTGTGAAAAGTACTCAAGGAAAGTAAGAAAAATAGCCAATAGCAAGTGCCTTTTTTTATCTGTTAGTAAACTGTGCTGCAATAAGCAAAGCAAAGGGTTTTCAGCAGCAAAATCAACCACTTGTTTGGATCAAAAAAATCAAGACCTAGGATCGCACGCTTCAGGCTTACACCTATGTTCTGACACATCACTACTGCTTTCCCAACTAGCATTCAAGGATTTATTATCAATATTGGCAATTTCATTAATTGAACCAGGATATGAAAGCCCTTAATTCTCTTCAGTCGGTGCTTATATGCTAGATCCTTTTTAAATGGCAAGCTCAGAGAAAAGGTCACCCACTACTGCCGCACCACCCGTACACTGGTAAGAAGA
>NW_010544254.1:0-396 GCF_000687285.1 Phaethon lepturus | reverse complement strand
AGAAGACAGCCCGAAGCCTGCCCCCCGCCACAACGGGTTCGGCTCAGGCGCTGGAACCTGCTTTTCGTGGTTCACACAAACTGCTTCAGGGGCCTAATCCCAACGTCCTTGACAGCACTGAAGGGCTTTCTGCTGATTTTAACGGGGTTTGGATCTACTCCTAAGTGTCAGCTTCATGTCCCGAGGATCTCGCCCACCTAGTGCTTTGAAACAAGCGGAGTTTTTGCCTGGCTCCAGCACCCGAAATAACGAGGGGTATTTATCGAGCCACGCGGAAAAGTTGCGCCCCAGGAAAGGGCCTCCTTCTCCTTCGGCTCCTGCTCCCTGAGGCGGTGCGGCGGGCACGGGGAGCCCGGCCGGCCCCCGGGAAACACATGCCGCCCCGCAGCCCCGCAC
>NW_010544253.1:0-33185 GCF_000687285.1 Phaethon lepturus | reverse complement strand
TGGTAATAAATTAAACTAATTTCCTCAAGTTAAGTCTGTTTTACCCGTGGTGGTAACTGGTGAGTGATCTCTCCCTGCCCTTACCTCGACCAACGACCCTTCTGTTACATTTTCTCTCCCCTGCCCAGCTGAGGAGGGGAGCGACAGAGCTGCTTCGGTGGGCACCAGGCATCCAGCCAGGGTCAACCCGCCACACTTTTTCTTTAAAAAAAAAAACGCACGAGAGGTTTTTTTCATATAAGATCAGGCTATTTTGTTCCTGAGATGGGATGCAGTTCTCTAAAATGAGAGCAAAGAGACTAAATTATAATTAACATCTGTGTTCGGCACTATAAGGACCATCAAAGCCAGATTTTGTTGTTGTTGTTGCTTGTGTATTTCAAGGCAAGAGACCATTTCCACTCTGCCTGGATAGAACCACAAAATGGGTACGCACAGTACCAGGATATCAGCCATCCTGAATATTTCAGTTTTGTTAGGCAGGATTTTTAATCAAATAGCTATTCTTAGACAACACATATCATTGAACAGGACACATAAATCCAGTAGGTGCCAGTCACAGATAGGCCACGCGGTCTACTCCAACTATGTATCACTCAAACGTGACACCACTGCTTCCCATCAGTACAATACAGATCTGGAAAAACTGCACAAGTTATTAATGATTTCTCTTAAACTCAAATTGTTCTTAAATTCATCCCACTTCCTATCTAGCTACATCAGTCACCTACAACGAAACAGCCCATGCCTTCTTTCTGTCTGCTCCTCACACCCACTTGCAAATAGCAGTATCCTGTACTTCTCACTGCACAGCTTCCCTGTGTACCAATCACTGTACTACCTCCATTACATTAGATGCCCATTTTGAATGCCATTCAACTGTCACGCATCTTCTGGTAGTCAAGGACCGCAAGCTGAAGCAGTGCTGCTCTGGAGAAGATGACTGTTCCAGCCCTGGCCACGCCATTCTTACCTTCTTGATTTCCAATGAGAATTTTTCACCTTTGGCTTACCTGATCCTTTCCCACAGATAAACAGTTTCTCTCATTTTTTTACAGTAATTGGTAAGAAAATACAAGACGATTTCTATTACATCGCTGACAGTACCATTGCATTCTTTCTTCTTGTTTTGTTCATACCTCTAAATTTCATCAGGAATTATGTCAAAATAAATCATATAACTGCCTTACCTCCCTCTTGAGATCAGTTAACTAAATGTATAAAAACCAAGTCTATCCTGCTGCATGCCTGTACATTACACAGCACTGCCTAAACATATATGCCTCAGAATTCAAAAGCAGCACAGGAAAGTCTGACAAACCTAAAACCAATCTTTAGGAGCTTATAAATTACTGCAAAATTAAGCTACCAATATTTTAGCACCACCAGTACACATATAAGAATTAAGTTCCTATAAAACTTCACATCTGTTTAAGTCTCCTTTATGCCTCTGAACCCTCAGTGCATAATTATGCAAGCACCAGAGTTAAAGGAAAATAATCCTTTAGCTTTGCTACATCTTAGGGAAAACAAGTTACATGGTAGAACACAAAAGCTTTCCTCAAAAACATATATTTGTATTGTGCTCAAAAAAAAATCCACATAAATAATTTCTACAGTCACACCAAAATGCCCAGCTTTATGAAAATTCTCTTTAAAAAAGTGAAATTACCTGTCTTTGCTACTAAACATAGATCCAAACCTTGACGGCTTTGAATTCCAGCTTCAAACATCCTCAGCCGTGAGCATGCGCAGATTTTGCAGGTAACACAAAGTTAGAACAATGTATTGCAATGGAAACGATGATTTGGTTAGAGTCTCCTTCCAGGTTTTCAAGAGTATGGACAACAGTGCTGGAAGGGAGCGAGCAGTCATCTAGTCCATCCCCCACCCGAAAGCGAGGCCAAGAGCCCCCACGGCCCTCCTAGCTCGCACAGCAGGTCGTTAGCTGGCTTATCTCGATCACCTGCCATGAAAACCACATGTGATTATTCTTCTCTTTAATCGGGGGAGAAGAAAGGGAAACATTCATATAGCATAGAATCTAACATCTACCATGAAATTTTTAATCTGTAAGAAAATCAAATATAAACATATGTTCTCTACAGTGATTTGTAACTATGAACATCTTAACCGCAATGAAATAGAAGCAGAGCTACTGGGGAGATAAGTCAGCACCACGTAAATCCATGTGAAAGGATGAGAGAGACAAAAAAAAAAACCCCGCAGGACTCAGTTGTACAACAGAAACTGTCAGCCAAGGTCGCGCTTAAGAAAGAGCAGCCAAAAAGGAGGTTTAAAATCTCAGTGGGCATTAGCTGAAAGACATGCGGTGATTTTCTGCAGGGATTTTAAATAGGACATTCACAAAGGATTAAAAGTATACGTATATCAGGCAACTCTATCACAAAATACAAAATTTTTGCTAGGTGCTGCCTGCACGGGTTATTCTCATACACAGAGAACCAAAAAGTTGTTTTGGAACAGAAACTAGAAACTACAGTTCTATAGAAATCAGAGATGCACATTGTATAAACACATCAGCCACAAAAATGGCACTGCTCCTTTCTGCTGAAAACATCTGAGAAAGATCAGAAACATTTAACACCGCTGGAAGAAAAATAAAGGAGCCAACCAAACCCACTGCATTAGAGCTGACAGATTGAGGAGATGGTTGCAGAGGGCAATTAGCCCCATCTGATTGCAACTCCTCCTAATTGGCAAAAAACCACAACTCCTGCCCCATGGGAAGGCCCTTTCTGGACATGCATATGTATCTAAAAGCTGACACATACCGGGCTCATTAATCCTAAAAATTCATCAGAAAGAATAAAAAGAGTTTGGGGAGAGAAGCTGCAAAAGCAAGCTGTTCTATACATTCAGCTTTAAGGGAAGCATTAATTTTAGCAGGCGTTTTTGAAAGGGGGAAAAAAGTAATTGCTCTTCCCTCAAAAATGTATATGGTACCGATACTACCCTTTTTCTGCTTCGCAGCAGCAACATTTGGAAACCTACTTAACCTTTCTATTTTTATCTGGGTGCATCCAAATTACCAATAATGTACAACATGCTGTAACAAAACCACTGATGTAGGGTATAATTTTCCCTCAAGCACATTATCCTAGCTGGTGGCTCAGAAAAATAAGCTGATAAAACAGCAGCAGACATCAATTGATGGATAAAAAGTGATCACAGCTATGTAGAATGTTGCTGCCCAACCTTAAAATCATACAATTAGCCAAAAAATGTAAGCAGTTGGACAGGGCATACTAACAACCATACATTATCTATAGGGTCATCTTAAAAATCCTCCCACAAACGCATTTTTAAATAGACCATCAGATTATCGCCTCATAATTTAGCTATTAACACACAAATTTATTTTAAAGCCATCATCATGCCTGGTACTTCTATTAAATATGTTCTTCCCTGTCAAGTTCAATCGGGATCTCATCCTAACCATGATGAGCTTTTAATTTTCTGTTCTATTAATAGCAACTTAAAAATAAAATGTTCTCTTTTGAAACTATAAAACTGTAGCTTCTTTAGGAGCTGCAAGGGGGAAGAGAAATTAATCTTCCCACTCCGCATCTCTTAAACTACATTAGCTATCTGCATATATGGAAAAAAAGTCAAGAGAACAAGAAAGAAATGAGAATTTTCTGTAAGAATACCTTAACTGTAACTCTATACAAGGATTTACCATGGCTACAGAACAGTCAGAAGGAATTATCAAAAGGCAGGAAATAAATACTTTAAAAATTTCCATGTAGGTTCTGAATCATTCTCAAGAACTCTCTTGCCAGTCGTCAATAGGTAATAGATTAATTAATGACATAATGAGCTGCAGCATACATAGACTCCTATCCAGCAAAGCCCTTCAGCAGATACTCAAATTTCAGCACAACTGGGGTCCTCATTAATTCCCCGGCAAATGAGGGAAGATGGAAGGTTAGAGATGAGCATCCCAGCACTCTGCGGCCATCTGACACACACGGATCGGATTGTTCCAGCTGCTTTTCTTCTGTTCCTTCCTTCAAGTAATGGCAGAAGGAGAAGGTACAGACGAAATCATCCACAAGCACTCTCTTGGGTCTAGTATGAATACAGTTAATACAAAGTACACGTGCTGCAGCACTCGCTTTTATCATCACAGCGCAGTGCTGCTTTCACTTGCAAGAAGTTATACGAGTAATATCAATTCCTAGGCTATCAACAAAATCGGAGCGCCCTAGTATCTGCAGAAAAGCATAAAGCCAGTAACTTCAGCTTGATGTCCACTTAGCCCAGCGCAAGACAGGCAAGAGACTACCGTACACAAGCAGCACTGGAAGGACCTTGGGCTCTTCCACGGCCTGCCTAGCTTCCCAGTCTGCAAGCTGCCTAGTTTTGGTACGCAAACTGGTACACAACCGAGGCACCAGCTTGCTTTGAGATGTATTTTCTGTAACTGCCTAAATGCTTGTGACCTTTCTTTTAGGATATGGGACTCGCCACAGCTATTCAAACCTATCTTTATCTAAAGGCTGGAACACTGAAATGTGTTTTAATGAGGGATAAACTGAGACCATCTGGATGTCTCAGCTGCTACGGAGCATGACTGTTTGCCGCTTTTAACCGTGTCTCTTGCAGAGAACGTAGACCTGTGCTGCACAAAGTGCACTAGCTCAGCTTGATTTCTCCTTGTAATCAAATGCGTTGATCTAAAATCTATTTCCAGCAAATTACTTGTCTGTTTTGGGAACAACTCCCTCCTCATCTCTTAACCATGGTGATGGGGATAAGCAGAGACAATTGACTTGAAAAGGTATTTTTGTAAGAGGCTGACAGCAAGCATTCTCAGTGATATCTTCCATTTTGGAATATGACCACCATTTATTCACAAACTACGTAACAGTTTCCCACTTTTTGGATGTTGTATCAAGATCTGGAATTTTCTTTTCTTTCTGTTTTGGTTTGTTGTTTTTCTTTCTTTACACACATGGTGTAAAAAATTTGGTAATTAATTTGTCACTTTTGTATGGTGTTGGCATTAGGTTAATTTGCATTTTTTGATTGTAAATATATACTGAGTACTGGATAACTATATTGTTATTAAACTTAAATATATAATGTGTTGACCCTGTATACGTTCTGCAAGATAAACAATGATAATAAAAACCCTCTATTTGGAAAGGTAAAGTAACAAAACTACTCTTTTTTGGTAGTTTAACTTCCCACGTATCAGTAGAGCACGGTCATAAAAGCAGCAGCACAGCACAAGTGGAGCAGCAAAAGCCTCTTCCCGCAGCCCCACAGAGAGCTGCCGTGTTCAGTATTACCTAGCTGTTAGATAAGCATCTTAGTTTTACGTCGCTCAAACCGCACCATTTGTCCGCAATTACCCAGCAATTTTAGCTTAGCAAAGTCTATGATGCTACCAAAGGGGGGCTTTCCACACTACCTGCCGTGCCTTTCTGCCAGCAATGCTAATAAGTGGCCAGCAGCGGGGTGAAAATATCAAATGGCACTTTTATTTCCCAGCTGAGGTCTACACCTGATCGTGCATGATTTTAGTCTCTCAAGTTGAAACTGTTCTACTCTGTAGGAAAAAAACCCACAACCACCATACAATTAGTGGTCAGCAAAAGAAAGTGTGAAAATAATTCTATAGACCAATAATTAGAGTGTTTTTTAGACAGCTTAGAGACTTCTGCTCAATTCTCAAATTAAATGAAACAAATTGGGGACTGAACCCAAACCTCCTATGTTCCCAGATTTTTCCACATCAGAAGACTACAGGCACTAACACTTTGTGAAACACTCCAAATTCTGAAATCTTTAGCAAACTTCATGATTACTTTTGAAGAGACCAAAAGTGCATTGGGGGGGTAGGGAGGTGGGGGGTGGAGGGGTGTGTAATGACTTCCACCAAAATAATTCAGACAACATGAACGATTAACAGTTTTAGATTGAAACACTGTCTAACAGAGTTTAAGTGCTGCTGTTTATGCACTCACCAGAAATGACACCTTTAACTTCAGATTCCAAGCAGATCTGAAAATTAAAAAAGTTAAACCAACTGTTCTTGTAGGTAGAACTATGCAAGGGATACTGAGATTTCAAGAAATTTAGCAGATTTGTAGCACATTTTTTTCTTCACCTTTCTTCATCCAAATAAAGTTTCTGGAAAGAAATGGTACTCTGTTGATTATAGCTCTCAAAAAGTGATTCAACACAGAATGTTCTGGCTTTTAACTAGAAAGTGATTCTTTGAAAATGAAATCAAGTCTTGTGTTCATTTCTTACCAGAGTATCAATAAATGCCTGAAAGGAAATTTTTGGAAGAAGTATCTTGAGGCATTTGGAAGAAATAACCCCAAAATGCCAAGATAGATTGATTATTCCCATTTTTTAAGCTGCATCTAGTACCACAGTACATTGCTTTATCGATTTGTTGGGCACTTAATTCTTTCAGGGATAAATGCTGCTACAGAAAAATCAGTTACTACAACATTTTGATTCCCACTTCTAAACCAAAATGGTTTTGGTAAGTCTCTGAATTCTTCATGTCACAACTCAACTTTTGAAATTCACCCATCAGGAATGATCATCGCAGATTTACTAGAAAGCCACGTTGCTTACTCTGACACCAGGTCCACAAATACGTGACAAGTAAAGGATTCCAAAAGAAATGTATGACCGTTACAGATGTGGATACATCTAGAAATGAACCAATAAAATTACATCTCTCCCTCTACAGGCAGAAGTGGTAACAAGGAATTACCCATATTTTCTCACAAGTTCTGCAAAGATCCACGCTAGGGTTGAACATGTCTGTAACATAGCTAAAAATCAGTAATATTATTACTCATGTCTGTAGCACGTTGAGTACAAGGTGTAACAATTTAACACGATAAAGTATGAAACATTTGGATTTCCATGATTAGTCTTAGACCACTGTTTGACTCAAAACCCCTGCATTGATTTAATAGCTGAAATCTGCAAGTAAACAAAAAGTCATCTAGTTGTTTCCAAGGTCTTCATAGTGATCAACTCCTGTGTATTTCCAAGAGAAGCAAATTCACACCTCCTGACAACAGTTTTATTTTTCTTATGTTTTGTGGACCCATATGAAATAATTCACACATCAGAAACTTAAAATTACTATACTTCTAATAATTTTAAGCAACCTCTGGATATCTTTTTTAAACCAGAAATCTTACAGGGATAGTACTCCCTGCCACAACCTTCAGAATAATGAAAGGAAACTGTCGATTCACCAACAACAGTCTTTGCATGTTTGAATACAATCCCTAAAAATAAAAATACTACCTCTTGCTACAGCCTGTTTAAACCTGGTGCTCTCTATGTAAATAAATGCAAAGTTTTTATAGGTGAGCGTTTTAAATAAATGCAGCTTTATTCACATACGTTCATATTGTTTTGCCTTCATTGAAAATGGACAGAAAATACTTCCTCAGGTGTGTTCCTTAATGACCTGATGTTTGTCTTGCTTTTTGTAACTTCTTGCAAGAACAAAACTTACCAAGTTCTAGCATAACCATTAAAAAAAATACCTACATTCCCATTGTCAAAAATTGTTTTTAGCACTTGGGAGCCTGTACCTGTGGAAATACAAAGAGAGAACAGACCCGTTTCCGTTTCTGTAACAGCAACTCAAGTGACCTCCAAGAAATTATACAAATAGTAAAAAAGTGCATCTATCATCTAAACTTATTTAACCGTTTTTCAAAGCTGCAGTTCCCCAGTGTCTTCCTATGACTGCCAAAAGCACGTACACCTCATTTTAACAGACCAGAAAACATTCTTGTAGCACTCTGTGTACTCACGCTCTTCATTTACATCACAGTCAAAAGGCAATGACACAAGAAAATCTGTGTGTATGCTCGTGTTTATCTGTTTCTCTGGTTGACCTGATCTGCCACTTGCGAGCAGGCAGGAACGACAGCTTATTTGTTGAATCTGTTTACCCCACTGTCATTCAAGTTGTAGTATGATGCTTAAATAGGCAACAGGCAGATTAATATAATTGAGGATGCAGTTCAGAGTAGACAGGAAGCCATGCCAGAACTGCAAAGCGCTTATTCTCTCATGATTAAAACATCCCCAGGGTTAGTGAGTATAAAGGACCCAAATCAGAGATGCACAGAAGCCAGAGGACCTAAAGACGCAAGCTTTTGCTTTTCAGAATAGCTCACCAGTTTGAAAGGAAGAAACATGAATCACGCAAAAATAAGTTGCCATTTTAATTGTGCAAGAAACACTGGTGGATTTGTCATTGCTTTTGACAGATTTTTTTCCCCGGAGTCACATTATAACCAGAGCTATATTTCTATTGCCTAAGACACCTCATGCACCAGAATGAAATTCTAGCACACAGACATAGCCTTAAATAGCCTCCTAAATAGCCTATTTTCTTTTCCTCCAGCGATACATGCCTCTCTGCTATTCCAGAACAAATTAGAAAGACTCTGTCCAAACACAACGTAAGAAAAGCAAATAAGGAGCAAATCAGTCACTGAAAAGGAGTTAAAAGTCCTCGGCACCACAGGTCTGACTAGCAAGACACACATTTCTTTGTAGTGGCATCGCTATGCACAGTACAGGAAAAAAACAGATGTGAGGATTACAGGGGCATCCTCCTGTAAAGACTGGAACATTGTTATCACAGAGGGCACAGTAAAAAGTAGAGTAAAATTGCTGCTGTATCAATTTCCTGAAGTCTTTCAGTCCACTTTCACTTAAGCTATTTAGTACCTCAGCAGTACAAATTGGAAGGCATTTCCTTCCAACTCACAAGTTGTCATGAAAGGCTGAAGAATAGTAACACATAGAGTAAAGTTTTAGCGGTCGGAAAGGGCTCATCACAACATACCGTTCCAGGCAACGCTCTGCCGGTCTAACAGTGTCTGAAAGCAGAACGTCCGCAGACGGCAGTGCTGTGCCGCAGCTAGAACCGCACGGCAGCCGCATCCCACCAACTCGGTGTTACAACCTGGTACACTGATTTGACTGACATTTGCCCTAGAAACGAGCCCTCCGACTCATACTACAGCACACAGGACTCACCAGTGGAATAACACACAGAAACTATTTCTGTATTTGTGCGGTTGATCTTTGCCTTTTCTCTAGCCTAGATTTTGATTTCCCTTAAGTGATCAGGGTTGGCCTAATTCTACTCCCATTTACATCAGTTGAAGCTTTACCATCAACTTCAAAGAAAATGGATTTAACCCAATATAGTTCATTTGATAAATTCTACTTTAAGAGGGAAGAACCTCTGCTTCGCCATCAGAGGGTAGGATGATGTATTTTTACAACAGGCTCCACAGCCAGATGACATTGCTATGCCCTTCATTCACATTCAGGTTTTGAGCAACACCGCAGTTTTGAAGTAACTCCTACAACCTTCACATCCTAACACCCCTTTTTCTTGTGTGTTAGTTCAGTTTGCAGAACAGCTTTGGTGCTCGTGAACTAAATTTCTTTTGGAGGAAACAAAGCGGAAGCCCCACTGCAGGTTCACACCAGAAGCATTCAACACATACAGATCTGAAACAATGACGGGTCTTTGGAAAGCTTCCAGTCACACGTAGTCACTACTTCCAGTCCAAAGGCTCGAACTAAACCTACTCCAACATAAAACCTGCACAGACAAAGGGGCCTCAACACTGACTGTTTCAAGCTATTGATCTGCTTCTAATGCACCAAATGACTTGCTGACACACTTCAAACTCTACTTCTACATCTTACCTCTATAATATTTTTATTTCCCATGCCATCCTAAATAATTCACTCAGCATTACTGATGTCCACGACCTTCTGTGTCTTATCCCCAGATTCTTATTTAGATTACGGTCTCAGAGCTATGCCTCCCTCTTACAGAGAATTGACTCTAACTGTTTAAAATTCTCTCCCTGAATTAACCTTCCAAGACACTTTTAGACAAGAGATCATTTGTTTAGTAGTGCATTAACCAGTAACTTTGCATCAAGAAAGCTTCCATTTTTAGAGCAAGCATTCAGTAACATCTTAGCTTATGCATTAGGCATAAGAACTATAGTCAAACTTACGTACCTGCAAATCCACTATCAGAATAGAGTATTGAAAAGGAACAGTACAAAAATAGCCCTTCAGATAAGGGTCAAAATTTCAAAATCAAATTACTTATTTAGCAGGAGCAGCCGTAGTTAGGCTTCTCAACTTTTACAGAAGGTGGGATCATTATGTAAGGTGCGTTTGCAAACACTACAATGGTAATGAAAGGAGCTGTACTGAAAGATTCGTTTAAAAAAAAAAAAAATTGTCAGAGAAAGAGTAACCCCAACATAGCACATCACAGATACTTGACAGGAAGATAAGTCAGCAATTGCTGTTAATGCCGTTTAAATATTTCAGGGCTTATCCAGCTAAAATTCCCTTTAACAATTACATCCTGAATGGCTTGGAAACCTCCTGTCTGAAGGAGCATCTCACTCTGCCAGGAGGCTGCCTCTGTAAACAATGATTATTTTTTATTATTTTTATTTTTTTTTAATACGCTTAGATTAGGACAGCAGTCTCTTGACTGTCTGATCTCTAGCTTCAGAACTGCCTCGCACCCTGGTCTCACTCTGGCTGATCTCTACTTCTGCTCTGCCTGGTGATCCTACCCACTAAGGCCTCTGAAGGATGAAGCGCGACATCCGTAAGGCCGCAGAATTATAGCCAGACTTGCCCTAGCAATTTTCCTTTTAACGAGGGAGGTGGTAGTAGTTACCTACTAGTTGTTATCCCTATAACCTTAATCAGCCCACCCTGCATTTTAGAAGTGCCACTTTCCTGTTAATTGAGTATAAATCTTATCATAGCTCATTTTCTTCTTTTTCCAAAGTTCCCCCTCAGAAATAGGCCATTACCAATGCGATTATCAGATGTATTGTTTACTGTTTTATGGTGCATCCCTCATTAATCCCACTGCAGCATAGTTCACCTAATGGAAGGTGACGCTTCCAGGAAGGGCACTTTTACAACAGAAACACTGATTAAGCAGCACTGCAATAACACTGCAGAAACAAGTGTCAAGCCTCTTGCATAGCAAGAAGTACATGGACTCAAGCAGTCAGCATGAAGTCAACATTTTTTTCCTTATCTCCCTAACTTTTATATAATTTCACACAACAAATGGAAAACTCATCTAGAAATTTGGGGCAGGTCATTTTTCACTGTTGCAAGCAACTTCATAATAATTTCTAAAGTGGAAGAACTTGGGGACTATATCTGTAATGTTCCTTGAATTCCTTACACAGGACAAAATTGTGCTGCTTTCATTCCTCCTCTCCCATCTCTGCACCTTCCACTCTTACCTGTATGAATTCCATTTGCTGGAATCAATTAGAGAGGACAACAGAAAATCACAAATCTGTCATGTAAAAATATAAAACCATCAAAAAGGATGGCAAGTCAGCCACACTGAAAGCATAACCTCCCATAATAACAGTTAAGCATGAACTGCCATTTCAAATCAGTGTTCCAAGACTGCCAGAGGACCCATTGACTCCACAGCACAACACTCGTAGAGGTCCCATATAGACTGAGAGTTGTACATGACTCCTGAAAAGGCAGGCTCAGCCTTCCATGCATTTCTACTCTGAAAATTAACTTCAAACCAAACATACCTCTCTCTTTTTTTTTTTTTTAACCTTCTTTACATAGGATAATTTAGGTTGTAAAGGATCTTTGAAGGTCATCTAGTGCCAAGTTCAAATGTGGAATAACTTGCTCAGGGTCATATCCACTTCAGCTCTGAGTATCAGCAAGGATGGAGATTCCCACCGCTGTCTGGGCCACTGTTCCCATGTTGGAACATCCTCCGGTGAGAAAGTTCTTTCTATTCAACCAGAATTTCCCTTACTGCAACTTATATCTATTACCTCACACCCTTTTGCTGGGTACCTCAAGTCTGGAGATGAGTCTGGCTCTGCCTTCCTTTATAAGCCTCCACTGGATAACTGAAGAAAGCACTAAAACTAAATCCACCTTAGCCATCTCTTCTCCAGACTGAACAACCCCAGCTCATTCAGCCTCTCCTTGTATGCCATGGGGTCCCCACCTTGGTGGCCCTCCACTGGACTTCCTCCAGTTGTCAGTATCTGTCCTGTACTGGGGAGACTGAGACTCCCTGGGGAGTCAGCACTCCAAATAGAGGGGGAAGTTAAAAAGAGTGGAGTTGACAGTTTTTAAGAAGTTTAATGACCAGATTTTTGCTCAAGCATCATGGACACAGCATTTAAGTTCTACCTGCCATACCACATTGCTTTCATTGATTATGCAATGCCATCACTTATACAATGCAACCGAGAGCAAACGAAGAGTTTGGATAGAATTTGCCAAAGTAATTGGGAAAATAACTTAATTTTCAGAATCAAGGATAAGTTTTCATAATTGGCACTGGAGAAAAAAAAAATTTACACATAATGAAGCACATCCAATTGTTCAAAAACCCTAAAGCTAGAGCATTTCATAATTGGCACTGGAGAAAAAAAAAATTACACATAATGAAGCACATCCAGTTGTTCAAAAAACCTAAAGCTAGAGCGCATTTTCAGAAACACATTTGAACCTCAAGGTCGCATGTTGCAAATAAAGATTAACTACATTTCTTACATATAGGATTAGCCACAGATTCTTTTAAAAACTATTTTTCTTCACAAAATATTGGAGTGAAGGGACTTAACTCCCATCAATGAAAGAGTCTGATACATTTACAAATCTCCATTTACAACGCTATCAAGCCAGCCTTGCTAAGAAGAATTAATTTTAGATGTCAGAAGAAAAAAAATCTGTTTACTAGCTTTAGCAGGTCACATAATCCCCAAAAATATTCAGAGCAATACTGTTTTCTGCTATGCTGGAAGTTCTATAGTATACAAGAGAACGCAATACCTAAAACTGAACACGAATGTTTAGGGTCAAAGAGAGACACTATCAGATTATTAGCTTTAATCACCTATACCTTTGTTTCATAAATACAATCTGAAAAATGAGGCTCTGGTACAGGCATACACAGAACAAACAAAAGCAGATGAGAGCGGCATTCAGAGATTATTAACTCAACTAACTTTCCAAAGACTGGAATTTATCCAGAAGGGCACTGCTGGGGGAAAAGTCTGAATATGCACTGAGGTGGGTAAGAATCATGCAAAGAAAGCATCAAATCAATTAGTACTTCAGTGGAGCCACAATACTAACAAAGAGAGAACTTGTGCATGAAGTCGGGAGTCTCTCTGATGTTCAACCAAAATAAAATCAGCACACATCCAGAAAAAGCAACACGGAGGCATCTGGCTGCACGGATAACAAGCGGTAGCATCTCTTAGCATGGGAAAGGATGTTAACTTAGTTCTTAGATATCTTACAGCATTATCTCATACCCAGCAGTTGGGCAGCGGGAGTGATGGAACTCTGTAGCATCCTGGAGATGTAGTTTGTGGAAGAGGGAAGGGCGGGATGCTCTGTCAGTGGCACCAGTGGAGGCACTGCTGTCATACCACGTGTCACGGAGGACAAGCAGAAAAACTGGAGAACGAAGGAGTCATGAAAGTGTCTAAAGAGAGCAGGAGAAGGCCTTAAACCTTTTCCAAATGACTGTGACCCAACAGAGAAGATAGGGCAAGACCAGTACTGATACAGGCCTTCGCTGTGGAATTCAGATGAAAGAAAATCTACTGATACTGCTTTGTAGCACAGCTTTTCCATGCCAGTGTACGTTACAAACAAATATCCTCACTTCTGCTTCTCGGATACCTACGTATTGCCAAAACTTGCCAGGCACAGAGGAGTTTGGCTGTGTTGTCCAAGTATGATCATCATTTACAGCTTGCCTAGACACTTTTAAAAAATGGAACCAGCGAACATGCAAAAGGCTTTTGTTACAGAGAACGCAGCTGTCTGTGCAATGGCGATTCAGGAACACTTACAGCATTTTAAAATTTACTAATGCTAACCAAATATGCATGTATATTCAGATTAAATGACTGGACAGTGAAGTTCAGAGCAGTAGTCTTTTACAGGCAAATCCAATTAATATTGGATTTAGGAAACTTAGTTGCCAAACAAAGTTTCAGAGACAATGACTGAAGAGCTTTCTAAGGCACCCTGAAACAAATTTTCTGTTATGATACATATGGATTTTGCAACACTTACAAATCCCATTAGCAGCAACGAGAACTGTAGGACTTAATCCACACGATGCATTACCATTGAAATGTTCCCTATTTAATTAATAAAGAAAATGCAAACGCTCTTTTCAGTTGATTTTTACAACATTAAATAGCTTACAAATTGTTCCACAGACGCTTTTACTGGTGCACATTGGCTCCGACACTTAAGCAAAATCATTCCTTCACCTCAGATAAAACCTCAGCCCTTAATTATCAGCAACTGTTAAGAACTGACATTTCCCTCGATATTAACAGTATACCTTCCCCGCAAAAGACTCTCATAATTCTTTGGGAGTTTCATATCTTCACTTAAGAAACTAGGCAATTACATCTTGCTCATGTTCTATTTTGTGGTTCCAGCAGTTTTCTTAACCTTGAGAAAATCGTGCATCACTATTCTAATTACAAGAAGTGGGAGTACACGAAATCTTTGCAACAAAGAAAAGAAACTGAGATGGCAGATGCACGGAATTTTATACTGCAAAATGACAGAAGGGGAAGTAATGAAATACGAGAACTGTCACTTACCCAGGTAGGAGTCAGCTGTTGTAAATAAAAAGCTACACCCCCTTAAACTCAGGTGTGGATAGATTGACACCAAGTATTTATACCGTTACAAAATAAAGGTACAGTAACTATAACTGTTTATTTTAGAAAACAGTTGTCACTATAATACAAAGGCAAACAGCATGTATGTGTTTGTGATACACTGTAAAACCCCAAGCCCAACAAAGGACAGTTCTCCCGTGTGTCCCGACACACCATCACACATGAAAAATGCATGCAGTTTCCTATTTAGTTTACACATTAGGTTACAAGACCGAATGCGACGACAGTGTATTTAAATACCCCACTGAGCCATTTACATTTACGAGAGAGTTGCCTGCCTAGGCAACTGTGGAACCCAATACACAGAAGTCCCAGATGCCATAGAGACTATGGAGCAACCACTCCCCAGAATTTTGAGGAGAATGAGGGAGTTTAACATTTTAACAGTTTCCCATTTAGGTCCTCAGACTTATTAAGGTCTCTGTGCTAGAAAAAGGAGAAAGTTTTTATTCAAATAAAATACACAATTACACAGGATGTTCTCAAATATAGGAAACTTCAATGAAATCCAGCAAGGACCATGCATGCATACCTATTTTAGATGGACAGAACCAAGGCATCATGGCAATCTCTTCCACAGAAGGAACCTTTGGATATATATTTAACCAGAGATGTTTTAGCACGCATTTAGAATACAGCATAAATTCAGGTTTCAATCTTTCCTCCAGAAGGCAGAGGTTTCTCCATGTTGTACTTGGGTAACCTCTTACATAATCCCAGGACTTCCTTATTTTAAAATACGTATAAAATATTCTGAGTTTGAGTACAGAGATAACAAAGCAGTCAAACAAATCTGGATGCTTCTTAAATCCACTTGTTTCTTTTGACAACCGTCTGAGAACAGGGAGCGCATTGAGCTGTTCCTCCTTTAAATTTAGCTTCAGCCTCTGTGGAAATTCTTTCCAACGCTCCAACATTTGCTGCCTGGTCTTTCCATTCAAGTGGAAAGGGACAATGAACCTGATTTGGCTGACCCATTCTCACAACTAGTTATTAGCTTCCTAGCTACAGGGGAGTTACAGAAAGGAAAAGCTGATCACACTTCTAACCAGCGAACCCAATTGATTTCCTTTACAGCTAGGACTAGGAAGATTTTTATATCTGTACTAGTGCTTGTCCCCAGAAATGGGATAGCTGGCTGCTGGACCAGCTCCGTATTTCACATCTTTTTCTCGTAAGGGGAGAGGCATCGAGTACTGCTACCACCCCCGACAGATGCGGTGCCCTCAGAGTCCACGTGAGGCTCTGGAGTTGCTCAGGTATCTGGTTGACATGGGATTTTTCTGAAATTAGAACATTGCCCCATTTTCAATAAAGCCTCCAAGATTCCAGGGTCGTCCCTGTTAGCAAGGACACTCCTTGAAAATTAGGACACCTGATAACCTTAAAGAAGGAGGGTAATTAGTCACATCCCTGCAACCTTTTCTCCTAAAGAAACAGTGATAAAAGTAAACTCCTATTAGAATATCGTTAAATGCATTATTATGCAATGCTAGTTACATAAGCATGCTTTACCAACTTGGGGTATTTTCAGGCAGAATTCAGTTTCACAGACTTGCTTACATATAAACATTTTAAAAATCATGAATCGTCTCAGAGGGGATGAAAAAAAGCTTTGGTCTTAGACACATTTCTAGCTACATTGATGAATGGCAGATCGTCTGCCAATATTTCAGATGTAGCTTGAATCCTTAAAAACAAAAATCTTTTTGAGAATCCCTTTCCAGCTAATTCCTTTCAGAGAAGTTATACATTTCATATAAGCATTTGCAAATCCAAATGTATCACCCTTCCCAGACATTCCGCACCATTGGAATTTCAGCTGAAACTGCACTGTGAATCTATTCAAAATTCAAGTATAAGCAAAATTTGACTACATAAAACATGACAACTTGCAAAACTTTGCTGTATTTTATCAAAAATAATTCTGTAATCTATTTTCCTCTATCCCTGCTTCCAACAAGGAGCAAGAATAGTGATGCATTCCACATTCTACTGAAGTATTTAGTCTAATTTTACTCATTTGACAGGTTTAGTTAGCTCAGAAACAAATATTATAGCCTTCAAAATAAGCATTTGAATATTGTGCTTATTGGTGCCTAAGCTCAAGTTAAAGACAAAAATAAAAATCATAACTATTATATGGGTCTCATAGTAAGAAAAGAATGAAACAACAGTGCATGTGAAATTCTGACAAGGCAAAAACTGGACCTGAATGCATTTTTCAAAGATTATGTTTAAATAGAAAGGATGCACATTTTCAGTATAGAAATGTATGCAAAGTACAATCATTATCTGATAAAATACATTAGTAAGCTGCTTTTTTTCTTTCGATTTCATGTAATATTGAACATTTACTGTTATCTATGAAATTCATCCCCAAATACTGCATTTGTAATGAGCCAAAAAGTATGCTACGTGAAAATTGTTAATGAGAATATAAGCAGTTGATTAATACTTCAGGTACAACATACTCACTAGGTAATAAATCCTGCAAAAATAGTAATAGTTTAGTTTTTCTTTTACGTACATGGCTCTATTATAATGAATCATTGCTATTATCATACTTTCTAAAATTAAAACGTAGGGGACATTTTCAAAGCAATTATCATTTGCCTTCTGGCTGTGCAAACTAATCATGGGCATTCCCTCTCTTGCAAGCCCACATATCTGCCTTACGACTTAAAAGTAATTCATGTTGCTACACATTATACACATCGCTTGTGTACCCTCCCTCAGAACGCAAAATGTTGTTTAGGCAGCATAACATTATCCTGACGGATAGCAAAGCATAGCGAGAAAGTTACCATTAAAAGCATCAGTCCCCCGTACCTGCAATTCTCCAACCACTGGGATTGTATTACTGAACCAAGAGATAAATTATGCAAGCGAGACACAGCTACCCGTTACAGCAAGGCGGCACAGATGACCGCAATATAATGTACTTACCTAAGACTAACTCCAGAGTGGTCTGAACATGTGTTAGGAAAGACACACCTTTCCTGTGAGGGGAGCACCTTCTCTCCACCCCCTATAGATTTCTCTCCCCTTCCCTCGCTGACTGCACGCTGGCTGGAGGAAGAAGGGCAGGAGAAGCACCGCACACCAAATGCGGAGCACACAGCGCAGGGCAACATGAAACACGGAGGAGGAACAAGAGTAGGTAGTTGCTTTCTTTTATTAACAAGTCCTGAAAAACAAAATGACATGTCTACAGCTTTCCATTCTAGATAATTTAAACCGTCTCTTGCAGAATTCACTAGTTTGCAACAGAAGACAGCAAAGAAAGTGGACCGCAGGATTCATTTGCCCTGTCAGTTCCTGTGTGCCTAATTTTTTAATGCACCGTGCCTACTCAAGAAAATAAAGCCCGGGCTTTGTGCACACCTCAGGCTATTGAGCCAGAGAGAAGACAGTTCTTTACTCACAAAACAAATGCAAAATTAAATGCACTGAAGTTAGAAGCACTTAAACCACAAATAATGACTTTTAAAAACCACTATTAGGAAGTGCTACTGGAAAGACAGGAAGCTATTAGAGCTCCAAGCACTGCCTCCAATTTCCCTTATTCATTTAAGTATTTTATACAAAATGGAAGACTAGTAGCAAAGAAAGTCTTCACACCAAACCCAGAATACCATGCAAGTTATCTGTTATGGAAATATCCTGGAAAATAAGAAATAGTGGATTAAATGTGATCAAGCAGAAGATGAAACCAAATCCCAGTCTCCCTCACTCTGAATTCCTCAACCACTAACATATCACAAAAGAGGGGAGGCAACTAAGTCCTTGCTCCTATTTCTCAGCTTCTCTGCAAAGGTTTTGACACCATGTGTAAGTCTAGCTCTCTATTTTTTTAAAACCTGCCTAAATTGAATAACAACAGGTTTTTTCCATGATGAATACAAATATATTGAACTACTACTCTCAACTTAAAGCTTGGAGGAAATAAAGGAAAAGAGAAAACAGAAAGAAAGTTCTTAATAGTTTCAATTTTAAAAAACGTACACACAAAAATAAGTGAGCCAAGTAGTACTAATCCACATTAAAAAAAAAAAACCACCAGTATTTTTATGGGAGAGAGAATATATAGATGGATATATATATGCAAACATAAAGTTCATATTGGTTATATGTCTGCTCTGAACATCCATCATTTACTCCTTGTTTCTCCTCACGTTAGAATGCACCTGACCAGCAAACTGATGAGTGCATCTGCACAAGCCCAGAAGAGGTTCAGTTCTACACACCAATCACATCCTACACTTCTAATATTAAACACTAAGCTTTCAAAACCCATTAATTTCTCACAGATAAATGTTTTATCGCATCAATAAGACAGAATTGTGATTAGAGAAAAAGAATGATAAAATATCCAAAAGAAAGCAAGCTTTTAGTGCCGCTTTTTAAAATTATCCTCAAATTATCTCAGTAAAAGTTACTGTATTTTAATGGTGCAAATTATGTTTATCACTGTCACACTATGAAAAAGCGATGAAATTAACTGCTGGTTCCTTTACATTACAGATCTTGTATCTGTAAAGCATAACATTTTCTCCTATAGGCCTAAAAAATATTTGCGATACAGTCTAGAAGGATTATGCTGTTGTATTTTAAAAAAAGCATTGTTGGACTTTTACCTTAGAAGATCAAATTCTATGAGTTAATGGGTTCTCGACTGGTCACAATTTGGAGTAGTATTTCACATGCCCAGACCCTCCATAACAGCATAGTTGAGGTGAAGAACAAGCAGTCCCAGATTCTTGCTTTTGTGAGTGTAAAAAGAGACTCCAAAAAAATACTAGAGAGCACTTCACCCAAAGATTAAAATAAGTTGTTAAAATCTAGGTGATTAAAAAACTTAAAAATATTACAGAAACAAAATATGGCACTCACAACCTGTTAAAAAAGTACATTTGATGCATGCGAATGATTCAAAATAAAACAAAATTACACCTTAACAAGAAAGCAGGATGTGCAACATCCATAAAATATTTTTCTTAAGTACCGGGAAGAAATTGCTGTTAGTAAGATGACTTGTTTCTTAAGTCAAAGTCATAAATATGATGAAGAACTATTTGTTAGGATTCAGCCTAAGTACCTATTTAAAAATCCTGGACTTTTATTCATATTTCCTGTCTAAACAAGAACTTGAGCAAGAAAGCACTGAAACTGTAGCAAATTGCTGGTTTTCATATTCTTATAAATCCAGAATGTTGCAGCCAGTCTGCCTTTTGAATGGCAGAATTAAAATACCCATTAAGCACATCTTTTACTGGTGTCCTGCAAGTATTCTACACCGATTTGACCAAGCATTAAAAATGCAGGTGTATTCTGAAATATACTTACAATTCTGTCTCCTAGCTACTTACACTCCAACCCCATTTCTAAAACGACAGCAGATTCTGTTATCAAAGCCGTTTGCTCAGCAATGCATTTCCATGCATCCATAAGAAGCTCCATTCACTCCAGCAGTACACAGCCAAACTTAAGAGTTCATTTCTAACTGGTTTTGCTGAGAAGTAACCCTTTGATTTATCAAAGATTTGCACATATTGTACAGCATACTATGGAGCTTATTTAGAGCGGACAAAAGGTAACCAATAAATACGTTACACAATTCTTCCATGCCCAAATGGCACCGTGACCTGCAAAAGTACATCGTGCGCTGAGCAGAGTCAGCCAAAAATGCAACTGTGTCCGTACATACGAACAAAGAGAGCTTGGAGATGGGGAGGGGAAGAGCGTATCGGTAGCTGCTCCTACAGAGGCAAAAGGTAAATGCCACTTCAAAGCTAACACTGTTGGCACCATAACGTTTATACAAAGAAACACTTTTTAATATAATTCACAATTTCAAGAACATGAGTGTTTATTAGTAGCCGTTCTGAACCTGAGCAGAGGAATCTAAATTTAAGAATTAATGTAAATTATTTACCTTACCATTATGATACTTTCCATCCTGAATAACTCTGAAATTGTTTTAGCTACATTTACAGAGAAAAAAAATGTCAATTGGGGTGGGGAGTATTTCTTTATTTATTACTACTGTGATCAATTCAAAAAGCTAAAAATCTACACTCAGGGTTGCTTAAAGAAATTATAGAAACAAGATGACAGAAGTTTGGTTCACTGGGTAGGCAATGGACTTTCAAGACCATTCCGAGATACTACTTTAGGAAAGTCACTTTTGCCACTGCTCTAAAATTTGCATGGAGCTCAGAGTAACTCAATGTTATCTTCATATTATATTATAAAAATCATCTCTGTTAGCCAGATATACACATTTTCCTGTAAGTAAATCTAAGTTACTGCCCTAGATAACTTTGGTAACAGATAGAATATTGCTTCTTGTCCAAGTAGTTTGTAGGAAATCTGTAACAGCAGCACCAGATTATTTTAAGTTGTTTATGTAAGATAAGATACAGTAGGTCTATACAATATGACAAATCATTGTATCAAGGCATATATGCAAGGTTAAAGGAGAGAGGATAATTTCAAGGAATGAATAAAGAAGAATGGAGACGATGGAAGGCTGGTGAGGGGGTCCTGTTCCTTGGGGGGAGGGCACAAACACTACTAGTTTCTCAAGACATAAAATAATTTCAACTTTTGAACGGGATTCTCCTCTATGGAAAATCAGAAGGCCATTTTCAGCAACATTTTAAAATCTACAATCTCCTTCCAAAAAATATGCAGAAGAAGTAAGAACTAAATGAATCAAAACTGGGAAGCAGTGAATTTGGCAGAGGGTAACAGAAACTGGAGGCTACCTTTACCTGTATTTCCATAAATTTAGCCATGTGGTTTCAAATTTAAGAATAAAACAGCTCACTTAAAAGAACATTTAAAAGAAACTAACAGAAGCACGAAGTAAAAAAAGTGGTTTTGATTAAATCAATATGATTGTGTCCGTTACAGTTTCAGAGGTGATCTTTATATCAGATCTTCCATTTCTCATCTTCTGAGTAATTGCGCTTACACCAATTCTCTGCAATCAGAGCTGAAAAAGGTGTCGGAACTATGAATTATGAAAAAAGCTACTAGGTAGGCACCATACAAGCCAGTGACCTCATGAAAAAATCACCTCCCAACTCTGCATTTAATAAACGAGTGTCTACTGTACCTCAGTGTTTCACAGACATCTCTCCTGAACAACGTGCTACAAAATCCACACACATAAAGTGGACATTGTCTACAGAAAGGTAAAAAACTCAAGTCCACAGATTTTTTTTTGTGCTATTGCAGCAGTAGCTAAGACATACCACAGCAGCACATTTTTTAGACGTATAGATAGCAACCCAGCAGTAATATTTTATGAAGGTGTGAGGTTACTGCCCCCAAAGATAGCTGATATGTCCAAGACAGCCACTACGTCTCCAGATTTGAAAGACAATTGCAAAAAAACGATAATACAGCGTTGATTATCATTAGAATATAAACTAACGTGCAAACACGAATGGTAAAAACCCTACGTCTTTATGCAGATCGAACAGATCTCACATCATGAACGATGCCCCCAAAGCCAGTGGCATGAGGAGGTGTTCACTAAATGGCCTCCTTCAGCAACAGCAACGTCTCTGCCCTCGTTTGAAAACACGCCAAGAGCCAGGTAGCAGTACTCTCCCCTTCTCCCCGTGCCAGCTAGGAACTGAGCCAGCATATGTCTCGGGAAAACAGGGCACGGGGAGGAAACTTTTTTTTGCCACAAACTTAGGCGCATAAGCAAGACAAAACAGTCTTGCTCCATAGAGTTCAAGAGATGTATCGATTTGAACCCATTAAGGGGCAGGCCCCAAAATTTCATCCAACAATATATTCATTATGTTTTATTAATCACTTGCTGTTAGCAATTTTCAAGCCAGAATAATATAAAGGAATAAGATGGGAACAAACTGAATCTATTTGATAGTCTCTATAATCTACACACATTTCTTTTATCTGTATAACCGTCCAGTGTCCACAATGTAGTTCGGTCAGTATCAAATTAAGCATTCTCTCAAGCAACTTTATTAGTCTAAATTCATCCAAATGCATCTGTCATGACAAATGCTTCTGTAATATAAGAACAGATTTTCTGCTTGAGAAGAAAGTTTCAAAGTTTCAAAAGTAAATGTTTTCTACTTTTTAAGGGTCTCTCAAAGATTTTTTTCAGAAGAACCGCAGTCTTTTTAAGAAATTATTCTGCTTTTTAGGTAGGTAGAACAGCAGAAGCTTAAGTTGTAAAACCCCTTTCAACCTCAGCAAAATTATCATTTAATTACATGCTATGTTATATCTCCTAAACCAAGAGAACAGGATTTAAATATTGCATTTGTGTACTTTTGCGCTCAGACTGTTCTCACAGCCTGAATTCATTCCCCACCATGGTTTTTCCATAATTATGACAACGAAAATATACAAACTATAATAAGAATGTCTCAAATACTTGACCAAAACACAAACACAGCTTTAAAAATATACTCCTCTCATTTAAGGACTAGTAATGCCAGATAGCAGGACCTCCTCCAGAATGAGTTAAGTAGGAAGTTCCCGTAATTTACGTGTTAAAACTCCTATGCTCCGATCCCAACTATAGAATTAGCGCCACATGGACATAATATACTCGTATAGCAGAAAATTCAAAGTGAGACGATTTCCATAATGCACACACGAGCAGGGCTCACCTGGGTTGAACACGTAAGAACCAAAGACACCCGATGGAACCCTCCCGCAGTGGCACCTGAGGAGTCCGAAGACCAGCGTGTAGCCTAGATTTACAGGAATAGTAAGAGCTGTGCAAGCTTTTGAAAGCTTCTGGGTTCCTCGCAAAGTTTTTAGCGGCCGTAGAAGACATGCAGCGTACAAAGCTGACGAGCCTATAATGCTAACTTGCAAACAAATATTTCCTAAGAAACTTAAACGGTAGCTACTCACTGAATAATTATACAGTCTGCTCAGCTAAACGAACACAGAAAAGTAAGTCTGCATTTTTTGACATCTGCTTTGGTTTTGGTATGAAGTGCCATTATAAAAAAGAAATCCTGACCTTTTTAATGAGGAAAAAAACCCCCCACAAACACAGAGAATAAAAAACGAAGGCAAACTTTTTAAAAAATCATTTAGCAAAAGGGAATTTACAACTGGTTATGTAATCACACATCTCAACGTAGCTAATTTCTGGAAAAGTATGTTTTGCAGATACTTGAGTGGTGCAACTTCTATTTGAAATATTCATATTTAATTGATCAGGGAGCCTAACGACTGCTTACCCTTTAGCGAGTGCAGCACAACTGGTTCTTCAAACACACCGCTTCAGCTTTCATCAGCCTTTGCATGGAAGTACTGGGACATTTTGCACTTTAGTTGCCAGACCAGGTATAACCAAGACTCCTAGAGTCCCCATTGTGATTCTTTATATTTTACAGATTCAGAGTGATCGCTGTTTAATAAATTATTGTATTTCCTTGAAATGCAGGCACCTCACTAGAATCATTAAATAGAAGCCATCAAAATAGAAAATTTTCTCTTTTTTTTTTTTCTCAGAGCACCAAGAGCGGGAGAGATCACAAAAGACCACACTATTTTCACAAGACTGTTTATCTGAATTCATGTAGAAGCCATGCTGGAAGGGTAAGAAGAGCTAGAAAAACTTGCATAACTACCATCAGTGCAAAGCATTTTCTAAAACTAAATGTAACCTTCAGAACTCTCCTTTCAGACTACTAAAACACACATACCCAAAGATTTTTCAGAAGGTGAAACAAGAAACTAAAGAAACAGATTATTTGCCCTTATCCAAATGACAAAACCTCGCAGGTTAAAAAAGTACATACCGATATAGTAATTACTTAATAAATTTATGACTGTTTCATACAGACAAACAGTCATTCAAGCACTATGCCACAAACGCCGAAATCCCGGAATGTTTTCTCCAGAGTCACTTTTCAAATCATTTCTTTTTTACAAGAAATGACCTGAGTAACAGATAATGGGTCGGGGGCAAATATTCTGCCCCAGTGACACATTAATGCAAATTGGTAGGAGGAGAGATTTATTCTTCATTTCTCACCAGTGTCTTATCTTGCATCAAATCATTTGCTTCAGAGGAAGGTGGAAGCCACTCAGCAGCCTGAAAATTTGAATATTATGGGTCCAGCAGAATGTAAACTATATATACCTAACACAGAATTAAAACATTACCTCTTGTAAGTATGAAACAGTACAAAGAAAATCCATTCTTCAAATTTCAGACTGACTCTAGGAAAATGCATATGTATGAGGATAAGAAACCATCGTGCATCTGTAAAAACCCCACCAAAATCTTCTGCTAGTGACTGCTACTCAGTCTGAGTTTAAGAACAAGCAGTGTGTGCAGTAAGGCTTCAGTAAGTGCACTCTGAGCAACTGAGTCAATTTTCACTTCACCAAGTAGAATTCAGAAATACTCAAGATGATAATTTCCTGCTGAGGTTTTAGATTCATATGAATCCATCCATTCTATATTCAGGACTAAAAATTCAGTATGTTAATAATAACGTAGTTTATTTTGCCTCTATCTATCCCCTCGGATTAAATTTAATCCATATTTGTATCGTTTGCATGAGCATCTTGGTAAAACTTAGAAATAGAAAATGCTGACTAGTGTTATTTTAAAATAATTTTTAAAATCTCCCAAAATATCAGTCTCCAGTAGAAGAAAAAAAACCAACTTACAAACATTATAAAACCACAAGCTAGCAATTCTCAAAAATTCACTTCGCTTTTTGTACAGCATTTTATATTTTTTGTACACTTCTGAAAATCATTTGTAGAACAGCTTAAGACATCATAACATTGCAGTGATACCTTCAGCTTATAATATGTACAATGGAAAGTAACACTGAAAAGCAGAAGCTTTACCATTACCAGGAACCCTTACGCATAAAACATTTGTAAGTATCTTTAAATTTATTTATAAATTATGAGTGGGTGACTTTGATATGGAAAGCTTTTGCAAGCATCAGTGAACTGTATTAATGTTTTTTTATATTTAATCTTATGCACAAAAAGGACAAAAATAAAAAAGACAGTGTTGAATAGGAAAATCTATTTCTATAGATATTCTCATCTTTGAATCACAAGCTCAACATGAGAAGGAGTTCAAGACAATTCATACAGGCCTGTATCACTTCCAGAGAGGCAAACTGACGTAAATTCTTTCTCTTACAATGGCCTGAAAGAACCCTCTTCACAACTCTAATATGCACTGGGGTGGATTTTTCTTCATTGAAAGAACATTTTAGCACAGAGGGGAAAAAAAAAAAAAAAGAAAAATGTGCTGAAAAGATCTGCTATTTTTACTCTATGACAGAAAAATGCTATTTTGCAAACTATTGAGTTTGTCAGGGTAAATATAATCTCTAGTAAAACACCACAAAAAAATATCCTAACACATGACATGAAAATTAGTTACATTGGTCATGGGAGAAATGTTTAGTTCTGGTCAGAGGACTAAGAATTTCATACTTGGGCTCTGGTCCAGTAATTTGCCTCCAATTTAGAAGAAAAACAAAACAAAACTGTTCTCTCTTGCACCCTCAGCAAACTCAGAACATATTCACACAATAAGCTTACATGTTAAAACTGGAATGCAGAACTGCAACTAGATCACTCATCACTGATACATGCCAATTTAACAGTGGATTTTTTCCTAATGCTGAACTTGTGCATACACTTTTTAAACAACAGACCCAAAAATCTGTCATATTTGGCCCTTCTTATTCTATACTACCAGGAAGAAAATACACAGCAAAGCTGAAACTGTCACTTCCCACTTTAGTATGAAAAATCATGGTTTTGACCATGAAGTTCTTGCTGAAAAAAAATATTGGGTGCTCTTCGGGTATCACATTATATCACACCTGCATTTTTCAGAAAAATATAAGTAATCTTTGAAAAAAAATTAGTGTGACAAACGATCAAAACAATGATTAAATATCAAAATCACACCATTTGTACCTCTTCTATCATACACACATGAAGCACAGAAATTTTGGTTGTAGGTTTCAAATAACTATTTACTACCATTTATTATTTTTTGTTATTTTTTATCATACTATATTAGGAACTGTAAGGAACACTACAGTCAGCATTATAAACTACTTTATAAACTTCTCCTCTGTGTAAGTTACATAGAATCTTGAACTTCACAAATTGTTTCTATTGTAAATTTAAAAACAGCAAAGATGCTCGTGGGAATTGTTGGCAAGAACACTCCGCAGAGAGTTGTGCCAAAGCGACTGACAAAGTTCCTTTGCTCCAGTTTTAAAATTGACTTTTTACACTGATCTCAGCAAATATTAGAACTTCAAAATTACAGTAAAACTCAGGATGTTCCACTGTAACTTCAGAGCCCCTTCTGAACCCCCCCTGACCTGCTCACAATAGAAGAGGGAAAACAAGCAGAGGAGGGCAGGCTCCTCTTCTTACCTGCAGAAAATCCCAGTACAACGTCCCACCAAAGAGGAATGAAAGGTCCTGCACGTTGCCCCTGCCTCCCTTGGATCATTTGGCTTTACCACCTCCTGGAGCAGGATGAGAGGCACGGGGCACATCTGCACGCGCTGCTGTGCTGCCGTGGGCAGAGCGCTCTGGCAAAGCACGCCTTGTCAAATACTGCAGGGCTCAGCGTAAGGAAAACCACAAAATAAATGATGCTGCTACATGTGGATGAAACTGCTGCAAAACAGCTGATTGACATGAAACTTGAAATTCTTCTACTTCTAGTTCTAAGTAATTATAGAAGTAGTGCAAACACCTCCAATGCCTCAGTCAACAAGGAAAGTTGTCCCCGTAGGATAAAGGAGGAGGTTCAGTATTCCAGATGACTTTGATTCCTAGCTTGGGGGCAGTGGGGGTTTGCTTGTTTGGGGATTTTTGCAGAACTGGAACAAGATTCTCTTTAAACAATGAAATAGTTGTAAAAGTATTTCTAGTGGCCCATTTAAAATGTTGAAATTTTGAGAGCCAGCTACACCAAAGCTACTCACACTAGTAAAAATGAATGGGTTACAGCATTCTAACCATATCATCATTCCCTGACAACTGATGAAAAATAAGGCCACAGTTACCTATTTGACAAACAGGCACCCCGGGAAGTGGTGTTTTCTTGTAGTACTCTTGTGCTTCCCTCTACGTTACATCTACCTGTTACTGCTGATCCTTAACTGGGGAGCACAGGCCTTCAGAGCTACCTCTTCTCACCACATTGAGGTGATCTGAATTTACTATTCCAGAATTACTCTTCCTGAATACCAGCAATGATTTGGATTTGTTTCAAAACACAAGTGCCTGGTTCATGCTTAGCTCAAAGGTTTTTTAAAATAGGTATTTTCATTTAGGTTTGTTCTCTACATTAACTTCAATGATTTTGCATTTACTTTATTAGATTTTAAATATTTTCATTGTATTTCTCTTTTCTGGTTGATTCTGCCCACCTTCTTGATGAAAATCTGCAAACATGTCAGACACAATGATCTCATTGCAGGTCCTGTATATCCTTGAGGTATGACAAGTGTAATGTGTGGGGTTTTAGTATCTTTTTAAACATTCTAGGTACCAGCCCCACTCTGCTTCTGTGTTTTCAAGCAGTCAGTTGGTTTTTCTCAAACAAAAAGAACGGAACCCAACACATTCCTACTGCAGAAATTAAAATTATTTTGGGTGCTCTGAAGGAAATGGTGCAAATATCTAAGGAGAAAGTTGCACTTGCTGTTAAGAAATAATACTGTTACATAAATGGTGAAATGGGAGGTCACTGAAATGGCACAAGGACTGTGTGGTCTGGTCACTTGCTTTTCTTGCCTGCTAACCCGATCCACATCTTCACACACCACAGCCTCAGCCATGAGGGAGCAGGAGGTTTCTAACAGATGCTAATGGTGTAATCTGTGCTTTCTCTTCAGCTAGTAGCACTTCAAGTGAGTCAAGATGAACTGACAGATTTTCAGGAGACTGACTGTCACCTGGGGACATGACCCTCAGGGTCTGAGGAAGCCAACCTCCCTGGTACTCAGTTTGACCCTGAGGCTGACCTCATGGGCCCAGGGAGCAGGAGGTGTTGGGAATGAGCTATTTAAAGCTCATTACAATATCAATATCAAGCTCAAAGGAACTGCCAAATTCACTTAATCCTTCGTGCTGAAAACATACCTTCCAAACAGAAGGCATATTTATCTCAATCTTACTTAAGCAAAGCTGACTGATTTTTTCTTCTCAGAGAAATCTCTGGAGTTATTGCTCAGTTAACTTGAAAACTTCACCGCTGCAGAGCACCTCTTCATTCTACCCTATTTATGCACCACTTAATGGTTCCTTTACTTGCCACATCAGAATAAATTACCAATAAACATTGCTGTAATCTGTTTACTACATCCTGTTCATCCAGTTTAGATTGTACTAAGCATCCGTAACAGCTTAGACATTCTTTATGTGATAGGGCTGGGATAGCAAGACTTATCATGCCTGAGTGCACACAAGCCTAAAACTGGTCTTCCACCATTGACAACCCGCACCCCATTTGAGCTTCATTTATGTTCTCAATTAAGAAATTGATACTTCAATTCCTATATGTAGGGGATGCATATTCCATGTGTTTGCCATAGTCCCTACAGGAAGAAACATAAAACATACCTTTTATTTCTATTTTTGCAACTTTAACATAGTATTGAGTTTTGATGTTTCTTTGAAACAGCCTTTCTAATAAGAAAATGAATACACAATAATATATCTTGTTTCTGGCTGGAAAAGCCATGCAGTCACCGTTGCTTACTGTTCCAAGGAAATCGTAACCATAGACACCATAATTTCCAGAAACTGTTGCCGGTACTCAGAGGTAGATTTACTGAAAGAATAAGAAATAGATTTAATACTCTTCTCTTTCACACAATATTTTGGTAATTTACAGCCCGCAGAGGGCATACTGATCAGTACAGTATAAAAACATCACGATACTTGTATTGCCCTGCACAGTAATGTAGACTGTATCCACTTTTTAAATCAAAAGTTGAGGTTTTTTTCCTGTGAATAACGCTTCTACACTTCAAATAAGTAGCATACTCTGGATGCAGGAAGACCATATTGTGGTCTTTCAATAGATAAAGGGGGCTTAGAAGAAAGATGGAGACGGTATTTTTACCAAGGCCTGTAGTGATAAGACCGGGGTAGTGGTCTTAAACTGAAAGAGGATAGGTTCCCATTGGACTTAAGGAAGAAATTTTTTTACAATGAGAGTGGTGAGGCACTGGAACAGGTTGGCCAGGGATGCCCCACCCCTGGAAGTGTTCAAAGGCAGGCTGGACGGGGCTTTGAGCAACCTGGTCTACTGAAAGATACCCCTCATGGCAGGGGGGCTGGACTACATTATTTTTAGAAGTCCTTTCCAACCCAAACCATTCTGACTCTGTCTCCTATATGAACTCTGTGATGAGATTTTCATACTGCTCAGAAAAAAAAAGCCACACAAACCAAATTATAAATTAATTTTGGAAAAAATCGAAGTGTAAAGTCATGGTTAAACCAAGACTATTACATTTAGAACCCAAAAGAAACAAAACACAAGTGTTTAACCACCTACCCTAATGATGTGCCATTAAGCATCCATAGGTTCAGAAAAATAACTACGGTAAATAATTCTATGAGCTGCTACTCCTCTGTCAGGAGCCCCACTTGAGGAATCTTTAGAAACCATTTAAGAAAAGAACAGAAATCACTCAGGAGAAAACTGTTTCTAAAGACTGAAATCTCTATAAACCCTCATAAATGATGCCAGTCTTTGCAAAAATATTCCACCAATAAGCTTGCAAAGATAACGGATAGCCTTTGTGAGGGAAATGTCAGTAATTCCGAATCTAATCGTACTGATCTGGCAAACAGTTCTATTTCTGAATACTTTAAAAATATTATACTGTAAACCGCAGCAATCCAATAGCTTTTGATGACAAAACAGGTCATCATTTTACTTGTTTTCACTATCCTTCTTCCTGCTACGTTGCCTTCTGTTTGTCAACCACAAAAGTACAGAATTTAAACAGAGTCTGACTGCACCCCAATAAAATCTTATCTATTCAGTTCAGTCACTTTCTTTACATGAAATCTGCATGGACTTCACTGCATATTTTTAGTCTCTTCAGTGAATCTTCAGATCCTAAAAAAAATTTCAATTCTGTTATTATTAATTCCATTACCAACAAGTAATCTAGGCTGAAATTTGGAAGCAGCAATATCCGACATGCAGGTAAAACCCGGAAAAGTTGTCGGGAAGGGAAGCAAGCCAGCTAGACAGAAAAATAATACATCATCTTGTCAGGAGTTGAAACCTTTCAAACACACACCGCAAAACGGAACCATGAAAAAAGGGTACAAATAAAACAACATTACTGAGGAGATCAATAACCAGAAGTAGGACGCCCATTTCTCACCTTATGCAGATTTTAGTACAGCTGTTGCACAAAACAAAACATCAGAAAGAGCATATTTCCCTTCAATTAGGTTTCTCTCACAAATCTGGGAAGACTATTCCAAGACTCCTTCCCATTCTTTCCCATTCAGCTGCACAAAGACAATATCTGACTAGTAGGACAAGAAAGATGAGAAATTAATCTAGGCCAAAAGCAAACTTCAGGAGACAGAAATAGAAGTCTGCAAATGGGAATAGGTATTTTTCCTTAGGACAAGGTCTCTCAAGAGAAACGTTTGGTAAACCCCGCAGCAAAAGTATGATAATTTTGATGTCTGCTACACAGCTGCCATAAGCGGCAGGGACCAAGGGATAAGACAACAAGGTCAATAGGAGTCATCTGTCTCTGCAGCACTGATCTCAACAGGAACCCTTTATTCTCTATGTCTGGGGGAGAAAATAAAATTTAGGTCTTTCGACCCTACCCATCTTCTATGCTTCTTATGTTGCTGTCAAATCCCCATTTTTCCTTTGAATTACCTGATGACCTGCTTCACAGAAGTCCAGATTAAATTTTCTGAAAAGGCTGCAGTAGCTTAGATGATACTGTTTATTTTTTCTACGTAATTGTTGTATCTGTGGGTGTAATGTAGTTGATACAGGCAGCGGGTTTCAGAGAAGATGCTAGCACACTGATGTTTCCTTTTTCTGCTCTTTGGCAGTTAAACAAAGTTGGAGCCTTCCATTTACAGAGACAAGGGAGATGTTAAGCACACAGAAAATAAGAGTCTTCATTCCAAGCCAAGCTGCCCGTGTCTGACCTTACTCTGTGAGACACTGGAACCAAACCACCCACAAATCTACACAGCAGTACCGGGCTGGTCTAAAAGCAGGATACACATGGCAAGCTTTCCCATGACCAGTTTTGTGAGTTAGCTCACTGAAGCCAACACGCAGTTACAAGCCAGCCCCTAAAGGCTTATTTCCAGTGCTATATTGTTCATCTCTTCAGCAAAAAAGTGTTTTGAAAGGAAAATACACAAAACTAGAAAGATGTGTAAAGAGAATTATAATTATATACCATGCTTCACGGTACTGCAAATCATTCACCCCTTAAAAGAATTCCCCAAAACTGTCATTGTTAACGAACTTAATTACCAACCCCACTCTTCAGCTTTTCTTTCCAACTGCCAGATGGCATGTTTTTCACCATGTGCCTTAAAACAGACACCCAGCCAGAGGACTTATGCCTACACAACTGGTTTTCCAGTTGGACCAATATTGAAGTTATAATTTATCATTTCAGATCTGAGAAAAAATTTTCCAACCTTCTAGGTCAGGGGCAGGGGGAGTAGTACATCTCACTCATTGTTTATTGCTGGCATATTTGCCATTTTAGACAGATAAAATTGTACTTCAATTATATTCAAGTATACTTCAAGTATATTTTCCTGTACTAGTTCTGCGTTGAACTCTCCACAGGAAAAGAATACAGCACGCCAGTGACTGGCACTGAGACTTAATTCAAAGGCTTCTTAATGGCAGCTGCACCCTGATTTCAGAGCTAAACTTCCACTGAGAGATCACTATAGGCAAAACCTTAAAAAGTGATACTGTGGGCAAGAAAACATAAGATGAGGATTGTATTAAGTAATGCTCTCATTTAAACACACAATCTTTTCATTTTTCATGCTGTTATTTTACAAGATCACTCTTCACTTGATGAGCAGGACCATGTAAACACAGGTCTAAGCAGATTCATAATCTGCCCAAGTATAGCAATTCCTTAGTTCCTACATCTTTTCTGAAACCAAGCGTATTCATTTAAGTGACTTCCAATTAGATCTGACATGTATATTAATAAATACACAGAGTAAATTCAGTACAAAATATTAGGTAAAGGCGAGTCTTACGGAGTGAGTTATTTGGCCGAGCCCAGAGAGTTGTGGTGAACG
>NW_010544252.1:5595-9694 GCF_000687285.1 Phaethon lepturus | reverse complement strand
CTTCTAAAGCCTTCAGTGCACAGTGAGATAAGCAATGAGAAATGTTTGAAAAAAGGACTTAAGCTGAAACGAAGGGCTTTTTAGCATCTATTTTCTGTCTTAAAACACATCTTTTAGTTGGCAAGCTTTCATTGCATCACTGAAGAAATATAATTTTCTAACTGTAAAAATTAATAAAAGATAAATTCCTTTCAGTTTGGGATGAAGTTTAGTAAAATTACATTCGTTGTTTTACAAGTAAACTCCTGCTGGCTTTCATGGAAATTGGTATAATTAGTGACTTCCTGCAAAATCAGTAGAGGAACATGAATGGCATTCTTATTTAAACACACTTTCAACAATCAGAATGAAAATAAACGAATTATGGAAGCATGTATAAATATCCACCTCTCCACTCACAATCTGTGAGCTTAAACTTCAAATATGTAGTTGTTCATTGAACTGCTTGGAAACAGAGAGATTACTTTTTCCTTATGTGTTTCCTTCCTTTGCACTGTATATTTAAAAGCTAGCTTTAAGTTGCAACAAATTTTGCATGGACCTTTCTGATGAATCATAATTAATCCAATTGATAAGAGGCTTCAGAGTAACAAAATAAATACAAGACTGATTCTTTTAAACCAGTCACTATATAAACTTTGCAGAAAATGCTGCTATGATTGTGAAGCACTCTTCAAAGAAATGTCCTAAAAGTGTAAGTCATGAAGAACAACTGTTTTTTTTATCTGCCTCTTCCTATGTGGTCCAGTACCATAAGACACCCCTGGATAACAGCATGAAAAAAACAAATGCCCAAAATTATTTTTTCTATGTTTTGCCAAGGATATTTTCTTCAAAAGATGCAGCTGTCATTTCTGTGGGTGTCTACATAAAGTCCTTTTGCAGGTTCATTGGTTATCTGAATTAAAAGAAAAAATACTGACTATACATTTAAATTTGCTTTCTGTTTTTCACTGCAGTGCTGTGAAGTTAACAGATGGGCTGCAGTGATATGTAAACAATATTTTCTGAAAGGAGTAGATTCATCTAGAATAGGTTTTTGTCAGATGAACATGCAGATTATATAACAGGTGAAATTAAAATTTTGTGGAATTTGAATATGGAAGAGAAGAGATTTGAAGCAGGACAAGATGCAAAAGAAATGATCTTGCAGAAATGGGTATAACCATGCAACAAATTAGCTGAAAGTTGAGTGAGTATATCCTATGGTAATTTAACTGTTTTGTTTAGCTATTATAATATCTTGTTTTCGAGTCCTAGTTCAGCAGACATCTCTCTTACACAGCGGAAAGAATGGCCAACCAGGAGAAGTCAGCATCTTGATTAAAAAGGTAGGTGTCACAAAGGTAAACAAGTGTGATAAGTGTGAAGAGACGATATAGAATCAGAGAGATCATATAATATTTGTTCCTCACAATATTCTTCTAGGCACCCATGATTTGTGGCTTATGTTTTCCTAAGCCGGAGGTGGTTTCTTTGGTTTTTAGATTTTACATAGTAGTGGTAAATGGACATTTTTCCCTGGAAATATGCCCAATTGCTTCTTGGGCATTTGGGCAAAATTACATTTTGCCATGTAAACTTTCAGCCTTCACAATGTTTTCAGCTAGAGCACCAGTGAACTTTTTTTTTTTTTTTTTTAATTTGCTAGCTGTTGGCTTAATTTGATGCCCATGCTCCATTTTCTAGGGAAAAACATTCCTCACTTCAACTACTGCATACTTCTCTTCTAATTCTCTTGATTTTCTCATCAGAGAGCTCTGCTACTTCTTTCTTATCCATCTCTTTTCCAGGATGAAGGTTTCTAGCCTGTTTAATTGTTCCTCAAAAAAGCTGTTTTACACCTGTGATGATGCTTGTTGCTTTTTTCTAAACCCTTTCTAATGATGAAGCTTTTGACAGAGAAGGACTAGAATAGCACACCGGACGCAAAATATGGGACCACCATTGATTTGTACAGTGGCATGGTGTAGATCTGTACTCCTCTCAATGATCTTCCATTGGCTTTTTGTCCTTTCCTGACTATTTTCTTATTCACAGAACTGTGAGACACAACATCCCGATCAGATTGCTTTATAGGCAGAGTTAGGATTTTTTCCCACATGCATTATTTTATCTACCCTGGTTTACATTTGCCACTTTATTACCCATTTTATTGCACAAGATTCTTGAGAAGTTCTTCAGTTTTCTTTTGTTTTTACTTCTCCAAATATCTTAAATAATACCTTTTACAGAGCAGTTACAAATGTAATGAACAGCACTGTCCTCAGCAAAGAGATTCATAGGATTTTACTAATTACTTGCATTGCTGTCAATACTGATTATTTATTTCTATCCTTGGTTTCTGGTCTTTAACCAAGTACAGACATTCCTTCTTATTCAATGGTCCATTACTTGCTTTACCAGTCTTTGGTTGGAGACTTTGCTGCATATCATCCAAATGCTTTGCACCTGTTGACTCTTTCAAAGACCTCCAATAGATTTGTGAGGCCCTATTTCCTTTTACAAAAGCACCATGACCTTTCTTCCCCAGCAGACTGTGCTTACACATTTTCCCCACTATTCCTTAGATAGTTTCTTCAAATTCTCTCAGTCTCAACAAAGACCAATGTGTAGCTCCCCAGAATGCCCCTTGAATCATTTTTAAAAACTGCCACACTGTCACGCTTGTCACACAGCAAAGATTTGATGCCAAGGCAATTTGAACTGGTCTATTAACATGTGGATGAGTAGTACACCTTTTTCATCCTTGCATTCCTCTAAAATTTTGGGGTCAATACTGCTGTGCCCTTGTTACTTGCAACTCTCAAATATAGTAATGTGTTCTGTCCACATCACTTCTGCCAATACGAACATTTGAGACAGATCAAGGAAGTTTCAGGTGGGAAATACTCACAGTTCATCCACCATAAGTACAAATGTAAAGTGCAACTATCTTGTCCTTTGATGATTTTCTTGACTGAAAATTTCCACTTTAATTTATATTAAATTATATATATCTTAATTATATATATCTTTAAAATGTGCTTAATTAAATAAATTTAATTTATTCACACAATGTGAATAAAACACTAAATTTGGAAAATACTGTGATTTGCTGGAACTTTGGATTCTTCAGGTCTTCACTACCAGCAATGCTGCCAGTCAGTTCATTCCAATTCACATATTTATGAATATGTTGTGTCTTACAACACAAAGGAAAAGAACCAAAGACACAAATATATACCAGTGTGTAAAATCAACATCCACAACTATATTAATTAGAAAACAACATAAATATTTTGTTTGAGAGATCCTATAAGGAAATTGTTTTATATTTCGCTGTGTATTTTTCGAACTTACTACCTTGGGAGGATTTGACAGCACAGGAGCAGGAAAACTTTCACAAAGCATAGAGTTTAAATGGAGCTGGAAGTTCTCATGAACTGAAATACCTGAAGAACGAATATCATGAATAGATCGCTCTCTTGATAACTTTATTTTAGTGTACTAACCAAATTATAACCAGTTGAGAGCCTGTTCACATCCGTAAAGGGAAAATCCCAATGGCAGCACCTATATGGGCTAATAGAAATCTAAACTTGTAACCTCCCAGTCAAAGCAGCTAAATCATCCATGCATAAGCTTCAAAATTTATTAAGATCAACCCATATATATTGGATTTGCATGGCAAGGTTTTGGTAGCAGGGGGGCTGCAGGGGTGGCTTCTGTGAGAATCTGCTAGAAATTTCCTCTATATCTCTCAGAGACAGTGCCAGTTGGCTCTTAGACTGACCTGCCACTGGCCAAGACCAAGGTCAAGCCCGTCAGTGATGGTTGTAGAATCTCTGGGATAACATATTACACAGCATGGGCTGGAAGGGGCAGGAGGGGCTCCAAGCGCCAGAGCAGAGATTCCCCGGCAGCCCGTGGTGAAGACCATGGTGAGGCTGGCTCCCTCTGCAGCCCATAGAGGTTAATGATGGGGCAGATCTCCACCGGTGGAGGACCCCACACCAGAGAAGGTAGATGTGTCTCAAAGGATGCTGTGGCCATATGGGAAGCCCGTACTGGAGCAGGTTCCTGGCAGGAACGGTCGACCCGGGGAGGGAGAGGCACA
>NW_010544252.1:0-5508 GCF_000687285.1 Phaethon lepturus | reverse complement strand
AACCATCACCCCTTGTCCTATTGCTACAGGCCCTGCTAAAAAGTCTGTCCCTGTCTTTCTTATAGGCCCCCTTTAAGTCCTGGAAGGCTGCAACAAGGTCTCAATAGGACAAGGGGTAAAGTTTTTAAACTAAAAGAAGGCAGATTTAGACTAGATGTAAGGAAGAAATTTTTCATAATGGAGGTGGTGAAACAATGGAATAGGTTGGCTAGAGAGGTGTTAGGTGCCCCATCCCTGGGAACATTGAAGATCAGGTTGGATGTGGCTCTGAGCAACATGATCTAGTTGAAGATGTCCCTACTCACTGCAGGGTGGTTGGACTAGATGACCTTTAAAGGCTCCTTCCAACCCAAACTAGTCTATGATTCTATGATTCTAAATAACATCTGGTTGATAGCCCGCTGAATATGAGCCAGCAGTATGCCCAGGTGGCCAAAAAGGCCAACAGCATCCTGGTCTGTATCAGAAATAGTGTGGCAAGCAGGAGTAGGGAAGTGGTCATGCCCCTGTACTCGGCACTGATGAGGCTGCACCTGAAATACTGTGTTCAGTTTTGGGCCTCTCACTACAAGAAGGATGTTGAGGTGCTGGAGCGTGTCCAGAGAAGAGCAGCAAAGCTGGTGAAGGGTCTGGAGAACAAGAGGAGGGGCTATAAGGAGCGGCTGAGGGAACTCGAGTTGTTCAGTCTAGAGAAGAGGAGGTTGAGGGGAGACCTTATCGCTCTCTACAGCTACCCGAAATACCAGAAAGGGGGTTGTGGCGAGGTGAGTGTTGGTCTCTTCTCCCAACTAACTAGTGATAGGACAAGAGCAAATGGCCTCAAGTTGCACCAGGGGAGGTTTAGATTGGATATTAGGAAAAATTTCTTCACTGAGAGAGTGGTCAAGCATTGGAACAGGCTACCCAGGGAGGTGGTGGAGTCACCGTCCCTGGAGGTGTTCAAGAAACATGTAGATGTGGCACTTCAGGACATGGTTTATTGGGCATGGTGGTGTTGGCTTTATGGCTGGACTTGATGATCTTGAAGGTCTTTTCCAACCTTAATGATTCTGTGATTCTATGGTTCTATGAACATATCTATCTTTAAAAACCATGAAAATGGCAATGACTTGAAGGCCACTACAGTGGAGGTTACATTTTGCATTACAATATAGCAAATAGCAACTTTTTAATCCTGAAGCATCCTTCTATTTACCCCATACTATAAATGATAACTATAAAAACACAATTCTGTTCTGGCACCAACTTTGTGAAAACATATTGTAATGCAGCATGAAAATTATATGTCTCTCTTAAACTTTTAATAGGTGTGAAATGGTGAGTTTTACAAGAATATTCAATTTCTCAGTTTTATTACATGCTATATAATCTTTTCTGCAATATCCTTGGCCTTTTTCCCGTGAAATTTACTCCAGTCTGCTATAGAGAGTAGATCTTATGAGTGTTCATACTAAGTACAATTTCATATTCAGTCACTTTTAAAATAGCAGAAGTTTTGGGATTTGTCATTTTGAAAAACACTGACCACATTTTTAGGCTTCAGTGTTGACATCAGGTTTCTCAGTCTCATATTTAGACCTAAAATGAAAGTGACTTAATTTTCTGAAGAGCTAAGCACCATCAAATCTGTAAGCCCATTATCTTGGCTGTGGTGGCTTAACAATCAGAAACCGAGGCATCATTAGGCATTTAATTGCTGTATATGAATTCAAGCATATTGTGTGAAAACTGTTATTGTTCTTACAAATATAAACTATACCGCATACATGAACTGGGGGAGAAAAGTATATATCTATACTTACACTATACAGATAAAATCTCAGCTTCTTCTAAGTCAACAGTAAAATCTAGTCAATTGTTACACAACTAAGATTTTGTGCACAGGCAATGTAGAATTAAGCATTTTAACAGATTAAAGATATGTTTAGAAAAGACTGATGTTTCAAAGGGGCCTACAGGAATTCTTTTTCAAATAAGCCCAAGGAATTAATTTCCTAAATATCACCAAGATATTTAGATATTTGATATTGATATCTGAAAATACCTGCCCAACAGCATATGCAATGAAAAAATTCAATAGATACCATTCTGAATACCCTTGGTTTTCCTCAAAATGCTGAAAAGCTGCTAGTGGGTCAGAGCCTGTGCTCAAGACAAACACAAGTGCAGCCGAGGCAGACACATCTTCATATAGAGGTCCAAGTCCAGTCTGGGGATTCTCTATGAATTATTTTCCAAGATCCTCTATTACAATCTCAGCAAGTGCAGAGGCCACTAGAGGAAATAATGATGCAGCAGTATATAAATGTAGTAAAGCTGAAAAAGAGCTGTAGCTTAGTAGCAAATCCAGTGCTTCTTGCACAATACCTGACAAAATCACATGTCCTATTCTTTCATCATGTTACAAAAAATAAAGATTCAATAATAAAAAGTCTGTCATCTAGGGTACTAACCTGAAAATTTGTGATATCTAGAAACAAATGCCTCAGTGTATCCACAAGCAGATGAAAGAGCTCTTTGCAATCTACTAACTCTAATAATATTATCTTTATACTATAAATGCTTCAAGAAATTGAGGTCAGCTTTTAGAAGCTGGAACTGTTCCTTAACACAGGGTTGAACTACAAAAGAGCAGTCTTCCCAAGTAGTTTCACTGAAGCCACAATTCCCACTTCATTCACAAGAAAAGACTGTAAATGGCACTGGTGGCATTTTGATCTGTAAAAAGCCCAATTATTCCTCTGTGCAGGAAGTACAGGCAGGAGCTGTCCTGCAGGTCTGCGTTCTTCCTTAACAGCTATGAAATTACAAGCTAGTCTGGCTCTACCTTACAGCCAGCTTGATTTGGCTCCTAGAGAGACCATGTCCTCACTGTTTCGGAACTCTTATTTCATGATTACTCTTACAGACAGTTATTGGAGCTTTGGAACACGTAGAAATCAAGAGGAACCATACTTTTTCTGTGATGAAGAACTTTACCACAATTAATTTCTGAATCATGGTCAATTCCAAGTCTCAGGAAGCTTTTGTCACATTTTTATTTTTTTCTTCCTTGTGTTGCTCCATATGAAATAGTTCAAAATTCAAATGTCCCAAGGTTTCTGGAAGAACATGAATTTCAAGGTACTCTACATATGAAACTACCATTATCCGTGCCATGAATTTGTAATCCATGCCATATCAACCCAGTATGTCTAGGTCATATTTATCATAGAAATATAAGAAACATATTTTTTGTACTTTTAAGCTAAAATCCCTTTAAACTTTCTCAAAGTGAACACGCTAAGATACATTAGGGATAAAACAATAATCAGAATCCACTTATTGCATAAAAATCAGTGTATAAGTGTTTGACCCTGCTCTGACCAGAGAAGTTGGACTAGGTGATCTCTCAAGGTCTTTTCCAGCCTCGATGATTCTTTGATAACAAATAGATCCTTCTCCCTGGAATTATGAAGGAGTGCTTGAAAGAGTAAACTGAGTGTAAATGCTTCAAATAATATTAATGGAAGGGATAACCTGCCCCACTGATTTAAGGAAGACATGAATTATACTGTCATCTGATTGACAACCCTATCCCGCTTACTTCTGGAGAAAAGTGTGTGTGGGGGGGGAGTGGCGTCCATGCAACATGCCTCATCAAACCAGGGCACAAACACTGATACGGACTGAGTTTGGGAGAAGGAACAGAAAAGTGTGGGAAGAAGAGAGGAGGGGGGAAGTGCTCCCAAAACTCTTCCATACGGCTTTGGTGGAGGCAGAAGAGCAGTCTCAGACTGTACTATCAAAGTGTGTGGCAAAAGCCTTTCACCCAGGTAGAGAAAACACAGATAAATGGCCTTTAGAAAACCAACTACAGACAGAACTGAGCCATTGTCTCTGAAACTGTTCAAAAATAGATTCTGTGAAATAAGACAGTGTCAATATAAAAAAATCTGCTTTAAAATAATGGATTGGCAATCACAAAAAGAACTTTCCAATCTAATTTCTAGTTTCTTTTGTTACCTAATTTAATTGAGATAGGTCTACAAATCCTGTCCTTTTGAGTTCCGTTGGGAATGCTTCATCTCAGTCATAGCTCATAAATCACATGGTGTCTTCAAGCTGTGGCACATCCAGTTTAACAAGGCATTGTTCTTGAGTAGAGAGACTAATCAGTGAAAATAAAATTAAGAGAAGAAAAAGAAAAATTTAGGAAGGATATGACTTTCAACAGGCAAAATACAAGTGCTGTAAACTTAACAGCATTATAAATAATATCCTATTTCAAAAAGGCATTTAAATATATTCTCAAATTAACTGCCAAACTGAAGATACCATTTAAGCATATCTATAAACACATTCTTAAGTTCCACTCACAAGGTGAAGTGCTAATCTGAGTATATTTTCCTGGACTCAGGCCAGAAAATGACAAATAGCTTAACATCATGCAAGCCTTAGAGGATACCATATCTTAGAAAAATATTAATTGTGGTCCTATGTATCAATATTTTTAAGTCTAAACTGTAGAAAACTATCTTTCTCCCCTATCTACAAATACCACTCTGAACCTGAAATATCAAATCTCTGATGATTTTCTTTGACCCGAGCCTATTGCAGGGTACCTTAACCCAAGGTTAGGTAACCAGGCTCCTGGACGCAGAACTCCATTCTGCATCTCTAACTTCTCTCTGCCACAGGGTTTCAAGGCACAGCATAAAGCTAGACAGGAATTTGTGTTACTCAGAGAGACCTTGAGAAGTGTCTATGTTGCATAGAGAGTCTGACTAGGAAGTATAAGCAAATGCTGCTCCAGGTTATTATTCTTTTCCAAAGAATAATTTAATAGTTTTACTAAATAGTTGAAAGAAGAACAGATCAGTTTTAGATGAGCTCATTAACTTAATATTAATTATATTAGAATCCTGGAGTCATTCACTAGACTGTCTAGAACCATTATTCTTACTTGATTTCATATGCTAGATTACAGTTTAAACTAAAGATCTCACAGGTCACCACAACTTCTCACTAGTGACTCCCTTTTTCTCTAGAAGTAGCAGTGTATCAGATGACAAATGCATGTAACAAAATCACTAGGAAGGCAAGATAACAGGAAAATTAACTTGTTTTAATATGGGGACGGCTGCAAGCTTACATATTCTTATTTTTGTTTTGATGGGGATAAATGAAGTGAAATATTGGGGAAAACAGGAGCAGAAAAATCTGGTCCCTTCAAAAGAATTCTTGTGTGACCTCAAAGAAAGTTGATTTAGTCAAATGTTTCTTGATACTTGGTTTAAATTCATCCATCTCACAGTAAAAATGACTTTATTATAAAAGGTGATGAATATTTATCAGATATGGCAATAGATGGTGTGAGGAACTTGCGAAATTTCTGTCAGTGAAGATTGCTGATAACAGCTTAAGCAAATACCTATAGGAAGAGATCTAAATCTCCAGCCCTGCTTTGGAACAGGGATGTGCACTCAAGGTCTAAGAGCATTTTCTAAGATTTATTTAAGTACCTTG
>NW_010544251.1:22433-22702 GCF_000687285.1 Phaethon lepturus | reverse complement strand
TAAAGTTGAGCCCGGGAAGAAGGGAGGGGTGCAGGGAAGGTGTGTTTAAGATTTGGTTTTATTTCTCATTATCCTACTCTGATTTGACTGGCAATAAATTAAATTAATTTTCCCAGGTTGAGCCTGTTTCGCCCGTGATGGTAACTGGTGAGTGATCTCTCCCTGTCCTTATCTCAACCCACAAGCCTTTCAGTACATTTTCTCTCCCCTGTCCAGCTTAGGAGGGGAGTGACAGAGTGGCTTTGGTAGGCACCAGTCAGGGGCCACCT
>NW_010544251.1:13470-22269 GCF_000687285.1 Phaethon lepturus | reverse complement strand
CCCGGGAGGAGGAGGGGGCGGCGGAAACAGCGTGTGATGGACTAACCGCAACCCCCATTCCCCAACCACCTGTGCTGTTTGGGGAGAGGAGGTAGAGAAATCAGGAGTAAAGTTGAGCCCGGGAAGAAGGGAGGGGTGCAGGGAAGGTGTGTTTAAGATTTGGTTTTATTTCTCATTATCCTACTCTGATTTGACTGGCAATAAATTAAATTAATTTTCCCAGGTTGAGCCTGTTTCGCCCGTGATGGTAACTGGTGAGTGATCTCTCCCTGTCCTTATCTCAACCCACAAGCCTTTCAGTACATTTTCTCTCCCCTGTCCAGCTTAGGAGGGGAGTGACAGAGTGGCTTTGGTAGGCACCAGTCAGGGTCAACCTGCCACACAGGGAAATTTTAACCATTTTTTTTCTATGGCATACTTTTTTCTTTTTTAAAAAAAAAAAAAAAGGTGAAAGTTTAAAAAAAAGATGGGAATATAAAGATTCTTGAACTTTATTAAAACCAACATAGTTATGATAAATAACTAGACAAATAAGTTGCTAGAAGCTTATCAAACAAGTAAAAGACTTGTGGAAACATGGAGAAGTGGGGATCGTGTTGCTGTCACTGTGTTACACCCGCAGGGCCTGCCTGTGCACGGGTGTGCCCGTACGGGTAAGGCGCGTGGGCCAAAGGCTAGAGATACTAACGGGTGCTGCGATATTCCTCTCTTTCTCTTCTGATGATGTTACAGGCAAACTCAAAAGAACGAGGCTCTGGCAGTGCTGCCGGCCGTGGGGCTTGCCCGGTACTTCCTGTTGTCAAACCGCTGTCAGTTGCTTGTGGCTGATGAATTTTTTTACTGGCTGACTTAATGTTGCCTGCTCTGAGCCTCTTCCTCATGCTGGATGCTTCAGGAAGGCTTGAGCAGAGAGGTGCAGCGGCTTTTGAGCGTACCAGTGCACTTGTATTTTGTCAGTACTTGAGTTCTTTGGGCAGGTCTATTGATGCTCTGGTATCTCCATGGCTTGGGGCAGAGTCTGGGTACCTGGTGCACCTCGCACTGGTCTCTGTTTCAGTGTCCTGATAGGATCCCCAGACTGTGAATGAGGAGGCTGTGTTTTGTATTCCTGCTTTTCCACTCATTGATTTGAGAGATGGCCCCTCTTTTGAGCAAGTACCTCCTGTGATATCTGTTCCCCATCTGTAAAAAAGAAAAAAAAAAAAAATCTGTTTGCTGTTGGTTGTGGCTGGACATCATTATTTCTGATGTCCAGGGAAGACTTGCAGGTATGTAGGCAGTTTGGAAAAGGTGGCAGCTTGATATGAACAAAAGTGATTAGAAGAGGATGGTAATAGTGGGGACAGGCTACAGAGGCAGGAGATGTACTGTTTCAATTAGGGAAATCTGACTTTGAATCTTATCCAAGACTCATTCCTCTTCTCTTGGGGGGGGAGGGGGGGAGTGACTGAATTATTTAGGTGTTAAGAAAATAACAAAAACTGAACCCTTTTTATTTCAGAGGAAAGGAATAGAAAACGATGAATGAGCTAGCTCAGGTACTAGAAGCAATATAATCACATTAGTGCAGTGCTCTGCCCAGGCTAATTAATCCTACTGAACAGCAAGCTATTGGTGTTGGTGGAGCACCATACAAATGCAGCTGTGCTGCTCTTGTACAAGGTAGCTAGCTTGGAAACTGTACGCATTATTGTTTGGAGCTGTTTGGACATGTTTTCAGGATAAAAGCCTCTTTGGTAAACTGGAATTGATGTCTGAAGAGCATGATCATGCGGTGCTCCAAAATACTTGCACAGCTCTCAACTGCTGCAGTCATCTAGTAGAAGTCCTGGAGAGGAGAATTTTATACACTGATTCTACAGTCATTGATGAGCACTAGTCCTTTGAGCTCAACAGGGCAATGGTCACAAGTCAGCAAAACAGACTCTGCAGCTGAAGATGACTTCATGCTGTCTTTCTATAAAGAACTGAATTGAGGTTGCATTGGCAGTGTGAATTCTGGAGCTTCCTGAGTCCTCAGCATTCATTTTGTTTGTTTAATTGTTTTCTATGGTGACTTCTATACAGTTGAGTTGGAAGTCATTAGGTTAAGCAAGAAGTCTCAGTAATATTGCAGGGAAGTTCAGAAGTACTGGGAGGAAAGACAGCTTGTGAGCACGGAAATAAAGCGCTGATTGGAGATCTGTGCGCTTGACATAGCACTTGGGCATAATCAGAACTGTCTAGTAACAAGGAGAAGTGATGGCAAGAGTGTAGGTGGTGTATAAGTATAGGACCCACTGAAGGGTGGTCGGCGCCCTGTGCCTTCCTGCTTGCTCTCCTACTGCCTAGTGCCCTGGTGCTGCTGCTCTGGGGGGTCCAGTGCCAGGTTGGGGGGATATGTATTTGCTTTTGGTGACTTTCTTTTTTATGAGACAAGGTAAGCTCACTAATACTTTTTGCTGTCAAAAGAAGAGGGGAAGTCTCATCTTACCACTTTTGACTGCCTTCTCTTACTGTCTACTTTGCGTTAATTCCACTGTAGGCCTCCGTAAGCTGCTTCAGCTCACTAAACCAGCAGAAAACTGCCAGAGAAAAAAAACTGTGTAGTTTTCTGCCAAGTTTGTGAGTTAAAGGCCTTAATGGAAGGGTGACTTGGTGCTAGCGCTGGCTGCAGTGAGGGAGGAGTACTATGTGGATGAGAGAGGTACAAAACCTCTTTCAGTAGTCTTGTTTTAGGAGCCGTTATCTGATCTTCTGGCTTAGCTTCTCCATTAAAATTGAATCTCTGCAATGTGACATTTGCAGAGCAAAGGTTCAATCTACTATAATAAGCCTCTGTAGCAGGCTGAAGTGCCACGCTTCAACCTCTTTTACCTACCAACCTCTTTTTCTCGGAACAGAAAAGGGGAAAAGAAACACAGTGGCAGGAATTACTGAAGCCCCAGTTCCTGTAGACCAAAATTCAGAGTGCTTTTACTGGGAGAAAGGTTGTGGGGGCCTTCATAGGAGGGGGCGGTAAAGAGTTAAAATGCAGCTGTGGAACTATTGAATGGTCTGGGTTTCAAACAGAAAAAGCTACCTTCCCTGATGGTACCTTTCTTTAAGAACAAGATACAGTGAAAGGAAAGGAATTGACATGTAATGAGTAAGCAATGTGGTGATTCCTGGCAACATGCTGATGATGCAATGCATTTTCAAAGAAGTTTTCTTAAAGTACTTTGTGACCTTAATGCTGACATCTAGTAGCTGTCATTCAGTCTGTCAAAGGAGTTTAAAATGCATCTTGGCTTTTTCTTTGACCCAAAGCCTTATTTACCTACCTATAATCTTCAGTATTTTTGTACCTGTAGTTCTTTTTGAGTGTGTTGCAGTGCTTTCCTTCCTGATAAATAGTGGTGGTTTGGTTTTTTTGGGGGGATGGGGTGGGGCTTTTTTTTGGTAATGGTTTTATAAAAGATGCTAAGGAGGTGAATTAAGTACTTAGATACAGGGGAATTGAATACAGTGGATAGGTAGGTACCTTACACCCCGAAGTTAAAGGCATTCTTACAGAACTTACAGCCATTCCCCCTGACTTTGTTGGGAGACTTGTGCTCTTGTGAAGTGGCAGCTGGAGGTGGCAGGGGTTATCTTATGGCATCTAAAATGTCACAAAAGAGTACGTTAAATTGCTTGTTTAGGGATAATGGCACTACAAGGTGCAGAGAAACATAGAATAGCTTGGGTTGGAAGGCACTTCTTTTAAAAGTCATCTAGTCCAACCACCAGAGAAGCTTCCTCTGAGATACTAAGAGTATGATTCAGTGACCCTATGATACTAAGAGTATGATTCTTGCCAGACCCTATGCAGAGGCAGTTCAACGTGCCAACCAGACAGAAACCTATCCCTGCTTTTGCTGGGTTTGTGGCCTGGTGGGGTAGGGAGCTAAAATGGCTTAGTGGAGGTCTGAGCACAGTGGAAGCAGTGGACTCCTGCTAAGCCAGTGCATTTGAAAGGAGAGCAAAGTGGAGAAGAATGGGACCGAGGCATATTTTGTCTGCAAGACATGAAATAGGGTATGCCTTTGGCAAATGAATGTTCCTTCTGCTGCAAGCCCTTAAGGTCTTTAGGGGGAGGACATTGTTTCAGGCGAGTTGCTTCAGCTGCCTCTTTTTGAGAACCTGGCAGCCTCTTCTCAGTCAAATGACTTGAAGTTTGTGCCATGCAGGCAAATTCTTGTCTGATTTGAACATTGGTCGTGAGATGGAGGGATGTCTCAGTGTGTGGTTGTGGGCATATTTGACTGAAATAGGGTGTGTTCCCACTGCTAGTTCATGTTTTTTTCAGCCTTACACCTGTTTTCTGTGAGCTAAGAAGAATATTTAATTTTCTTACGTTCCGACTTGGTCTACGTTCTCAACAGGTAAATTTACCAAAACTAATTGAATGTCCTATGTAACTGAGCCTCAGAATTGTGGGGAAAATGGAAAGGCGTTCACTGGAAACCATCTGGCTTTCACAAAAAAATCAAGCACATGATTAATTCCTCAACTGAAAATCCATGTGTGCATTTTATGTAAAGGCAAAACCCAAATTCCAGACACACAGGACTCTTTTCATGAAAAAAGCTAAATAAGATGATGTAAATGCCTGAGGTATAGCTGAAAATGGAATGTCTTCTGTTTTTGGTAAAAGTTATGTTCTCGTGGTGATGATTTCGTATTTAATCTTAGTATAGCAGCCTATGGCAGCCATTTAATATAAAGAAATAGAGTAAATTATAGTGTTGGTGAGTACTGTTGCTTAAGGCTATAGTTCTGTGGGCAAACTGAAGCAGAAAAATTCCACCTGTTTATTGAAATCTACTGTTAAGGCCAAAAAATGTCTTATCTCATTCAGGGGGAAAATAAGAGTGGTAGACAGCCAGGCTTTGATAGCTTCTTTGAATGTTAATGAAAGCACAGGACTATGAAAAGCAAATCATGGACAGACTGGAGACAGCACTTCTTGTGGAAGGTAATTAACATCATTACAGAAGCACTTGTGTGACTGTTGGCTGGACAGACCTTTTCTGAACACTATCTAAAAAATGCTGCTGTAAGAATTGTTCAGTGTGTTAACTTTATGTTGGTTTGGGTGGGTTATTTTTCTATCTTGGGGAGCCAGCGTAAGTGTAAATTTCTGCAGTTTTCATATTAAATAGGGTATCTTAACAAGTAGTTCCTTTATTTACAATTAATAAATTTGTCTTCCTAACATATTTGGTGGAATAAGAGCCTAGTACTTCAGGAAAGGGGCTTTGATTCAGTGTTTGCTGCTGTCTAACGGTGCAGCGCTTCTCTGGCAATAAACTGCTGCCTGAGATGATACAGAGATGATGAAATGCCCTGGTTGTCTGCTTTTCTGGTAATAAACTCAATTCTTCAGATGTATCCCTGTATAAAGGATGCTTTAGACATTCAGTTTTGAAGAATTTTGTGGTCTATTTCTAAGTTATTTCTAGAACTGTCACTTTACAAATGAAGAAAATAATTGTTTAGGTGGGCCTATGAATTAAGCAATATGGGCGATGTACCAGATACACGGTATACTGGTTCCTTCTTTTGTATGTAAATCTCCTTTATCCACAAAATTTGTTTAGTGGTTTTTTTTTTGCTTGTTTTTAAAGCATGCGAATACAAAGAATGCGTGCACACTTCTAAGAAGCATCTCTGTTTTTCTGTTTTCCATTACTTTTTATAATCGGCTCCGCTAGCCTGTCATGAAAACGTAATTGGTGAGTAATAAAGCACATGCTTGCCCGAACCAGATTAAATAAAACCTTTTACAGGATTGTGGTTAAGTCGCTGTTGCATCGCAGTGCTTGGCAGCCTTGCCGAGTCCAGAAGACTTTACCGTTGCGAGAAAGCAGTTTGGTTTTCCGGGGGCGAGAGGGGTCTAGTGACGCGCGCAAGATCGCGCAGTGCGACGGCAAAGAGCAGAGCTTGACTACTTGGCTCCCATTTGTTTTATCCCCCAGTTAAAGCCGGGGCTATTGCTGTGTGCTGGGCGAAGGCGGTCTTCGCTCCTACCCACGCTGCAGGTCTCTAGCCCGGGCATGTCAGCTCACTAGGGTCAGTTTAAGCTTGGGTTTTGGGGCCTGGTTGATGGCTGCACATGGGTAGCTGTGGTTTGCCGCCCAACTGCTGCTAATCACGCTGTTTGTTACAGGGCAGGGCTAAACCTGAGACTCCCTGGTTCTATGTTTAGGTCACTAGCTGTAAGCTTTTAGAGCAATACTTGAAATCAGATGCTGTGGTCCAGTGCTGTCTTGAAGGAAGGCAAGTAGGGTAGTAAAACTCGCGGATTGCCTTTCTGGCATCTCGAAATCTTCAGTTTAAACTCTGTTGTAACCAAGAAATGCTTGTATGAAATAATATGACAATTTGCTGTAACTCTCTGCAGTAAGCTGATTGGATTTTATAGCTGGTGTTTATGAAGATACAGGTATTGCTCATTCTGATGCCTCTAATTTTAAAAGCTTTTCAAACAGATTGGATGAGCACATAACCTGCTGTTACATTCTTATAACTGTTAAAGTTAAACATTCACAGCCCTTGTGGGAACACTGAGATATGCAGAGTCTTATGCAAAGGTAACTACAAGTGTAAAATCTACTTTCATTTGTCCTCCCACTCCCTCTTGGAAACTATATGTACCTTGGCTTTTAAATTGTCTTGGGAATAAAGCAACTGAATGGAAGTCTGGCGACTAAGAAACTTGGGTCTTTCTTTTTCTTAAAATGCGAATCTCTAATAAGGTAAGGAAAGACATGAAGATCAGAAGAGACAATAGGCAATATTGAGCAGAGGACCAAAATGATGCTGTGCAATGGATGAGCTGATGACTGTGGAACATCTGGCTGTTACAAGACTTCCTGTGCACGTCTCAAATTATTTCAAAAGAATCAACTTTTTTCTCTGATGCTGGGCAGAAACAGAAGTTGCAATTTTAATCTGAAAACATGCAGCTTTGCACTTCTTGTGAAGATATATTTTGCTGGCGTTTAGGTTAGATGCAGTACTGTGTATTGTTTATGTGAATAAAGTAGAAGGGAAAGAATGTCTGATACTTTTTTCCAGAATTTTACATCGTGTGACTTGTGTAGGGGTGATCTTATTGCTTGGCAACATAAACCCTCTGTTCCACTTATTTATTCAAAGTCGGTATGTGCTTTCAAAACATTGCAATAAAATTGCATTAGATCAGTGTGGCTTGCTTCTTTAATTAGTATTCAGACCACTGTGAGGCTATTTTTCTGAAGTATCTGCATATTTTTCTTTCGCTTAGTCCACTGCATAATAAACATCTCTGTGCCTTTTGAAATTTCTTTTGTTGAGGGACTGCTTTCTTCCAAGGAAATAGGAAGTAGCTCGTGTAAAAGAATACCAAGCTAAAAACCATTTTGCTTTCCAAGTGTAGTGCTTAAGGAGATATTAATTTTACTATTCACTGATACACACATGCAGATGCAGACCCAGTCTCTGACTCCACTGTCAGTTTTCTCGCTGCCTTTGAGCACTGACATCTGTTGGTGCACTGAATGGTGATACTGATGATAAAGCTTTGCCCATAACTTGCTGTCTGTAGGGAAATCTGCTGCTTGTTACTGTGGTTATAGTTCTCCACCCACCTGTGATTTTGAGAATTGCACTTTAAATTTTGTGTTGGACGTAGATAGTAATATTAGAATCTTTCAGCTAAAGCTTAAAGAAGAGAAAGAGAGGCTAATCATCTTCAGTGATAGATTTCTGCCTCCCCCCAACCTAATTACCATTTAGAGAGTAGAAGAGTTATACACATTACATATTTAAAAAGTCATAATACTTCAAAGCTGCATACTTCTTTGTTCTGGTGAGATTGTCTGAAGAATCACCATGGGAAGAACTATGCTATGTAAAGACAAACTGCAAGTTGACTGATATTTTTATGTCTTACTCTGTAAAGCTCCAGAGTAAGAATGGCGCTGAACCTGAACTGACTTTTCATAGAAATGTGTGTGATCTTGTCAAGGGCTGAAGTGACATCACAGATTAAGAAGGGCGTTTCAAAAAATGACCTTTTAGAAGAAAAGCCTATAAGTCTCTTCATGCAGTTTCTTAAAAAAAAAAAAAAAATTCACTGCATTCATATATTGAGACAGATGTATTTGTATCTCTCTCTATATACAGGTTTTACATGAGTCAAATATATATTGTCCAGTTGGTAAATGATACATTTTGTTGTCTGTAACTGAAGATGTAGTTTGGGGGCAAGCTCTGATCAGAATAAACACCTTGGAAAAAAGTAAAAGGCATAGTTGTTTGATTTTTGTTTTTTTTTTTTACAAGTAGTCATCTAAATTGAAAAGATAATTATGCATATGTTGCAAGCAAAATCCAGAACGTCGGGATGGAGCAATGGAATCCCTGTATTTCAATAATAATTTTTTTCCAAGTTATTTTGTTGTTATATAAATCTAAACTTTGCAGAAAGTAGATGCTCTCTGAGAAAGTTTTCAGACTTCATGGAAACATTTTTCCTATGCAGCCTGATCATCTGAAAGTGTTATGGAGACATGGTTGGTCTGCATTTATGCACACTGTAGTCCTATTTGTTCTTTCTCCCAATCTTTGGCTTACCATATGATTTTGTTGTTGAGAAGGAGAGAGATTCAGACTCACCACCGGACCTCTAGAGGCCTGGTCTCCTGGTTAGAGCAGGGTTGACTTCAAAATTAAATCAGGTTGCTCAGTCTCATCCACTCAAGTGTGTAAGGTCTTTGCGGATGGAGATCATGCAGCCCCTCTGGACAAACA
>NW_010544251.1:0-13324 GCF_000687285.1 Phaethon lepturus | reverse complement strand
TAGTCCTATTTGTTCTTTCTCCCAATCTTTGGCTTACCATATGATTTTGTTGTTGAGAAGAAGAGAGATTCAGACTCACCACTGGACCTCTGGAGGCCTGGTCTCCTGGTTAGAGCAGGGTTGACTTCAAAATTAAATCAGGTTGCTCAGTCTCATCCACTCAAGTGTGTAAGGTCTTTGTGGATGGAGATCATGCAGCCCCTCTGGACAAACACATTCCAGTGTCTGAAGATACTTACTGTAGGGTTTTTGAAATTATTATTGTATCTAGTTAGAATTTCTCTTGCTGCAGCTTGTGACCGCTGCCTTTTTTCCTTTCATCGTGCACCTCTGAGAAGAGCCTGGCTACTTTTTCTCTGTGGGCATCCACTAAGTCATTAAGAGAAGCGTTCTCTTCCCTAGTTTGAATACACACAACTCCATCTATCTCTTCTCGTATGTCGTGTTCTCTCTCTCTCTTTTTTTTTTAAACTCTCTATTTGTACCAAGAACAGGGCTCCCATTTGAGGCAACAGGAATGTCACATAGAAAGTGTTAATTGCTTCCTGCTAATGCAGCCCTCTATACAGTTAGCCTTCATCACTACAAGGATGCCTTGCTTACTTGTGTTCAACAGGTTGTTCACCAGCATGGCCAGGACGTTTGTTGCAAAGCTGTTTTCTAGCCTCTGAGTTCCTGACATGTACTGTGGCATGGGATTATTCTACATTAGGTATGAGAGTTTTGCATTTGCTTTTATTGGGCTTCAGGAGGCTTGTCAGCTCACTGCTCCAGCTTCTTGAGGTCCTTCAGGTCGGACCCCTACTTTCCAGTTTCTTCATTGCTGGAGTTTGGTGTTACCTATGAAGTTGGTGAGGGTGTGTTCTGCTCTGTTGCTCAGATTAACTGCAGAGAAATGTCACTCATAGCTAGCTGCTAGTTAGACTTTGGCCTGTTTACTGCTGACTGGAGCTTGCCAGTGCAGCCTCTTTTTTCATCAACCTTGTTGACCAGCCATCTAGTCCCTGTCTGTTTGGCTGCCATAATGCTAAGGGGAACTGCATCACAAAGCATGCTAAAGTCAAGGTAAACGATGTCTGCTCTGTCCTCATCCACAGAGCCAGTGGCTTTGTTGTAATAAGTAACTGGGTTGGTTGAGCACATTTTGCCTTTGGGAAATTATGCTTGCTGTTCGCAAAGGTGTTTCTGTCCTTCATGTTCCTGGAAATAGATTCAAGGAGGATTTGCTCCATTTTCTTCCCAGGAGTTGCAATAAGGTTGACTGGCCTGTAGTTCTCTGGATCTTCCTCCTTGTGGTTTTCCTCAGTTACCAGTGACCTCCCTTGGTTACTATGGCCTTTCAAAGGTGATCTAGAGAGGCCTTGCAATGACATCAGCCAACTCCTTCAGAAGCATCTCATCTGGTCCCATGGGCTTGTGTATGTGCGTTTTGCTTAAATACTCCAAACCTAACTTTGTCTTCATTTACGTGACACCTTTCTCCAGGACCTTGCCACTAAGCCCCGTGAGTATGCCCGGCTCGTAAAGACTAAAGCAAAAAAGACCACAGTGCTTAAGCCTTTTCCTGTCCTTTGCCACTGTTTTTTTCAAGCTGTTGAGCAGCAGGTCCCTGTTCTGTTTGGTCCTTCTTTTGCCCCGCCTGTCCCATGGCAGCTTCCAGCTGAGCCTTGGCCTTCTCTCCCCTTGTGCCTGGGAAGTGCTTCTGTACTGCTGTGGGGTAGCCCCTGCCTGGCCCCTGCTCCGTGAGCTTCTCCGGGGGCTTGGGCTCAGCCGGGTGCTCAACATGCAGCCACCCTGGTCTCCTGCCATGGTCTGTTCTCACACTTGAAGACCAGCAGGGTCTCCTGAGCACCTTTGCCCTATGGGGAACTCTCCCATGGGATCCTGAGAATCAGGTTGTTCCCCTGAAGTCCGCGGTCTTTATTACTTGTCTTTCTCAATTCCTTCAGGATCTTAAACTTTCCTGTCTAGCATTTAAATAGGCTTGGGGTTTAGCCATTTCTTGTTCATGCATTAATTGTTTTGAAGTGAGATTTTATTATGGGAGGTGGAGCGGTGGAGGAAAATGGCATGTAGCCTTTTCTGGCTAATTTGCATTTGTCCTGCCTCTCTTGCTTTCAAAGGTCAGCAGGCAACTGCATGTTAGCTCAGCAGATACTTTGAAATTTTTAAAAATGAGGAAATGTTTACTGGACAGACGGATATGGTTAATATAGGGAACTCCTATTTGAATTTTTGAAATACAAGCTATTGATGGGAAACAAAGCTCTTAGTTCCAGCTATTGCCACTTTAGTGGGTGTAAATGGGCTACTAGCATACTGCTGCGGGGCGGGAGACATGCCATCAAAGAATCATGTGCTGTTTTGAAGCAGCTTTCCTCTGATCAAAATATCAATCATCTGATGTTTATATATTGCAAACATGAAACTAAGGACGTGAAAGTTAATATAGTTTCATTTCAAAGTTGGTAAGTTCAGAGTTTGTATTGTAATTGAAATGGATACTGTTGAACTAGATTTAAAGCACAGTTCTGTTTGATTTTTATCTTAAGGGTCTAATCACTAGCTTACAAACTTGTGTTTTTTAATTAAGTTTCCATCTGTTTTCTGTGACTTATTATGTGGTTTACAGCAGGCATTGTAAATATTTTTACAGTAGGGTTGTACTATTGCACTGCACTAGCAATTCATGAGAGTCCAACTCTTCAGCATTTGATTTTCTGTCACTTTTGACATCACAAAGAGGTCTAGCTTTACAGAAGCTTGGTTTTGAAAATGAAGTCTTTCTTTATACTGACTCACGCTCAGTGTCTAAACTTGCTAGTCACTCCTAAAAGGGTAGGTTTCCAGCATCCCTTCAATTTGACACGCCTGATTTTGTCATGTGAGAAGCAAAGATCCTTCCAGCTATAGCAGGGACTATATAACCTTCTCTTTGCCCCAAACTTATGATCCTTTGTTACGGGAACAGTGATCACCCATAGGTTTTATTTGGCCTTTAAAGCAGAAGTGTGAAAAGGTAGCTGTAAAACCTGCGTGAGTACTTTCGGTAGGAGCTGAATAAGTTTGAGGAAAAGTCCTCCAAGTTTTGGAAAGGAGTCAAGCTTGTTTTAATTTTCATTAGACTTTTTTTTTCCTCAAATTTTTTACTGTGTCTATGTATGGAGGTTTTATTTCATCAAGAAAGTAAGTTATTTTGAATCCTGTTTAGCAATCCAAAGTGTGACCAGTAGCTGCGCATCTGATTTTACATTTTTGATCTGTGACTTACAGTAAAAGTTCATCATTTCCAATGCAAAGCAGATCCCATAGTCTAAGCTATTGAAGTCATACCACTTGGGTCTCTTGCACGTGAAAAGAAACTTTAGATGAACAGTCTTCTGATTTATGTGTGCTTGGAACTGAAAAAAAATTTTTTTTTTTTGTTAGCCGTAGTCTTGGTCATAACAACCTAGAAGGACACAACTATTACAAAGTTATTTTAAACACAGTGCACTGCAAAGTGTTACATGTGTTCATTTCAGGGTGACTTTATAATAGCTTCCTGGTGTGCTAAGTACCCATTACTGTGTTCTGTGGTGGGGGGATTTTGTGGAGGTTTTTATTCCCTTTTGTTTGAACACAGTATTTTTGTGATGCCTATTTTATTCTTTATTTGTCATAAGGAGTCTTTTCTACTTCAGACTTAGGCCACTGCTTGAAAAATGTGTATGTTTTATTTTCTGAGGAAGGAGCAAGACCAGTGGCTGATGCCAAATTCTCAAAACCAGCTTTAAAAGTCCTTTTTTTCATGTGAACACTGCAGTGCAAATAAATGAGGACGTGATCTACTACCTCAATGTCAAACACACCTAGTGTCTGTTTTACCAGCCCTACCTTATGTCCATGTGGAGAAACATTTCCCTAAGAACTTTGTGGCTGGTTTTACTGCAGCTTCGCCAATAATGATTCTCTTGTACTCTGTAACTTCGTGTTGCTGTTAGTCCTGCTTTATGTGGGGAACTTCTGCAGGCTGTAGAATGAGCTGTGAATGTGCTATAATCAGAAAGAAAATAACTTACTCATAATTTCTCTTGGATGTTCCTGCTGTGCTTTAATATCCAGTTTCAAATATACTGTTTATAGGAAACATCTTGGGTGGCGTTGTGCATGCTGTAATCAAAACAACTGGGAATTTGTTACGTGTTATCTTTTCTGCCATCACCATGCCCTCCCCCCAAAAAAACCTCACTCAAAATTTCAACTTCTGTTATATCCTTAAAATAGTGAAGGACTTGACTAAACTTCCCAAGGATGTTGTATAGAAGGAGGAGAGAAACTTTGTGGGTTTTATAACAGAATAAGGAACAATGAAAGTATGTGAAGGAAAACTTTCTCGTCTGTCATTTGAAGATTAATAACTGGGAACATGGATGTGCCACATTTTATCCAAGAAATTAGTGTATTAAAGAGTGTCTGGAGCGAAGTGGAGGAAGCTTTGTGTGTGTGTATGTGTATGTATATATAAATACATATGTGTGTTAATGAAAAAAGACTAAAGGAAAAGCTCATACCTTAATATATGGAATTATTGCCAAAGAAGTAGAGCCAAACTGTAATTTTTACCATCTTTTTAAACATGGTAAAGATAGGGTTGTAGCACGCTTTTTATTTGTATTTGCTGTTACTGTAATTAGCATGAATGTTTCACAGTTTCATATAGGGTTTGTATATGAGACTGAAACGTGGGAAAGGCCCTCATTTTGGCTATTACTAATTACATACAGACCTCTGGGTAAGAACAGTATTTGCATGCAAGTCACAACATGTTTAAAAATAAATTTTATTCACTATTTTATAGCTTACTGAAAATCCTAATCGGCAGCTCTTGATCAGCTTTTTATACAAGGAATTTGATAACAATTAATTTGTACTGTTAATCCACATAGTTAATCCCTCTCACTTTGGGACATTACTCAGTTTCGTTCTTCTCTCCAGCTTTTGTGATATGGTTAATGTTACTGAAGTAGTTATGACCTCAGTAATACCTCTGGGTGAATTTAGAAATATTTTGGGTTTTTTCTAGCTTGCTAATTATGATACTGAAAATATGTATTGTAAGGACAACCAAATAATTTTTATGTTTTTATAACCTTTTAAGATCTATGCCATCAAGCACTTTCCCCAGATCAGCACAAACCTGTGTTCCTTTTTTCTCCTTTGGGCTTTGGCAGTACGCTTAAAAACCTAACCATCCTTGACCCTGCCAGATCAGAGCTCGGGGCAAATTCACCAAAACCCCAGTGTTTTTTTGGCACACACCTTGCCACTGTAAAAGTCCTCTTCCCTGAAGGCACAGTGCATGTGCTAGTGTTGATCGTAGAAGGGACTTGGTGCCAAGCCTTTTGGACTTCAGGGGCCAGATGTATCTGGAGAAGAATGTGGATTGTGGAATATTTGTACTTTTTCTTGAAGCTTTGGCCATATGATGCATATATATTCCTTTATTTGCTTTATAACTTGGACAAAAGCAAGACTAACCTAACTATAATTCACTTGGAGTGATCTGTAGAAACCATACCTTGTGTGAACAAATTGATTACAGTAGTTAACTCCCAAGAAGAATATTAGTGTACACATACAGGATCACCGGCAGATCCCTCCAGATCTCCCAGAGTCTGCCTTTTAAGGATACTTGTGACATGATGGCATGAAACTGGCTTCTCCCAATGCTTTCTTAAAGCATTCTAATATACCTTCTTCAATATTGAGCATGGAAACAGATAAAAATTTGGGCATTGCAGTCGATGAGTTCTTCTGTTCTTTATGGCTGTATCTGTCAGCTTCAAACAAGGCAAATGCTACTCCACAGGGACTGCCATTTTCTTCTAGAGAAAGAAAGCAGTAAGCAACTTCTCTTAAAATCAATGAAAAAAACACCAGACTGCAAATATTAAACAAGTTTTTCAGGGCATGTGTTTTGGATGACTGTAAATTTTGAATTTGAGTTTATTTAATACTGTCAGGAAACTTCAAATGCAGGTGTATTTCTGATGTGTTGCCTCTCTTGCAGACACTTCTTTTTCCATTCTGCCTGACACTCCCTTGGGTTTAGTTTTCAGTCTGATTACAGCACTAGCTTGCACCAGCAGGCATTATTGACTTTTAGAACTAGGTGTGTACGTTTGATGCTGACTTTAAAACTTCCTTAAAAAATGTAAAATACTTGCGTGGTATTTTAAATTGATAGTTCTTGCTGTGGCTTCTAGTAATTACCTATTAGCAAGTAAGCAATAGCATCATATGTCAGGTAGGCTTGGAGTCAGCTAGAGAAACTGAAAATCTGGGCTGCTGCGTATTTTAATGACACTGATGTGTTTGTGGGACCCACAACAGACCTACTGTCTGGCTTTCAGTCGTTGGCCACAGGCCCTGGTATGAGACCAGCTCCAGTAGCACCACGCACCAGAGCAAAGCCTTCTCTCCTGCGTCGCACAGCCCAAAGGCTTTCCTGCCACGTCTCGCTGCTCTTGGATGGGGCATGAAAAGCTGTGGGCTCTGAGCGGTGTGAGACTTCTGGATGGGTCCACTTTGACTTAACTGGAGCCGTGGTTGGTGACCTATTTCAGAGTCAGTAGCAGATGAACACGCTGCCTAGTAGCTTTTGTCAAAGCTACTACGCTAGTACATGTAAAAGGACTAGACTCAAGGCTGATTCCTCCTCAAAGAAATGACAGCCTTCAAAGAATGTAGGCTATTAATGGGTACAAGTAGAATGCGAGGAAATGAGTCTCTTGTGTTCAGCTGGGTAGGGCAGCGGTAGAGTTGGCTTGTTTGTTTTTATGACTGACAAATGGGACAATAGGATTTCCCCTTCAATATCCACATCAGCACTTCATTGTCTTCCTTATCTAGTGCGGGTAAATTTTTAACTCTCAATTAACCATGCCAGCTAAAAGTTTGTGAATAGGCTTAACCTGGCGCGGTTGTAACTACATGTAAATCTTTTTCGGGACTCGCCATTACTCTTAAGAGCTGTTACTGTGGCAGTAAAACCACTGGTAGTATACTAGTGTGGGGCACACTGTTTAGTTTCCAGGCATAGAGTTCTGTTGTTGTAGCTATAAAGTGTATCTTCCCATCCTTAGGTGTGCTGCTTGCCCATAACTTAATGAAAAATTTCCACCTGTAGTGATAGGCTTAACTTTTACTTAACAGATCTCTCAGAACTGATTTTTTTTTTTTTAATGTTGCTTCAGACCAGTAGCTTTTTATTTAAGTGACAAGCTAATTATGTCAAGTCTAAATCTCCTGGCCACAAAGCATCCTGTGTTTTGACTGTTATTTTAGAAGGTAATTTACTTGTTAGAACAAGTTCCACTTTACTCTTAGAGAGTAGCACCTTAATAGTATAGAGTCAAATTTTCATTTTGACATACATTTCTTTGTACTACTCCTCAGCTCATATTTCAGATGCATACAGGTTTGCTATTTCATAAAACATTTATCAGGTCAGTGTATGAAAAAGGTAGAAGTGAAAGTCACTGGACTCTTGAATTAAGTCTCCTACTGTCTGTCTATAGTGGACTGTAGGTTGCTTGGGTTCTGAATACCTTTTAAAGAAAAATACTTCCTTTTACTTCTCCAAAATGGTGTATCTATAGATATGTCCAGGCAATGCTGCATTGCTAAAAATTAAGAGCAATAAGGTATTTTAATGTATTCTAAAGTAGCTCCTAAGAACATGCTCCAAGTCAAGAAAGAATTGTTAAATTGTTAAAAAATTGTTAAAATTGTCGATATGCCAGAACAGAGGTCTCCAGGTTGCCTTTGTAAGCCTTGACAGTCAAAGAAAGAGAGTCCTGAAATACGCCACGAGCTTGGCAGACCTAAGTCACTGCTTGCAGAGGGTGATGGGTCTTGCTTTTGATGCTTAACAGGAAACGACTAGGATACATCGTGTTCTACTGTAAACAAGTGGTGCCAGGATGCTCCAAAGTGTCCTGGTTTTAAAACAAAGAAAGAAACAAAAAAAATTAGGGATTATTATTAGGGATCCAAGCCGTGACATGCAGGTGAGCTCTCTGTGTGTGGTCAATCATCTCCTGTGCATGTGGAAAATGTAATTCAGCATTTTGTGAAAGTGGGCAGACAAGACAGACTTACGAATATGTCAGGAGGGGGTTTTGTGTTGGTTTTCTTTTAGAGTGGTCCTTACAGGATGGAAACTTTGCAATGAGAAACCGATGTAGCTTTTCTGTGTTAATCTCAAGCACTGCAGCAGTGGAGCATTCAGAAGGAATGAAATGTCTCTCTCAAATTCTTTGATGAAACATTTCACATTTTTGTGAAAGTGTAATTTTGTAATAACGACTATTTCTTCCCCTTTCATTTTGGAAGGGAGATATTATGAAAGCACAAGTTCTAGGAATGAAATATATTGCAGTTTTTAGAAGACGGTAAGAAGCTGTTTAAATAGCTTGTATGTTCAACTTTTGTGCTCAAAAAGGGAGCTTTGTGTAGTTCTGGAGAAATGTAATATCCTGGGAAGGACTGTAACCTCGGTTGTCCTAAACTGTCATCTCTAAGGCATGTTAGTTTAACATGCTAAATGTTATATCTGAATTCTGAAAAGCTAAAAGCTCTGGATTTCTGTAATTTCTGTAATTTGATTCTGAAGTCAGTAAGTATATGGAGACAGTGGGCTCATAGGCAGCTAACCTGCATGTCAGTATGGGTAAAAGGGTGCTCCTGATGAACATGGTGTAGAAGCTGGATGCTATGATAACACGTGGCTATTTTATGTATGGTTTTTATGGATGGATCTTATGAAGCATTTCAGAGAAGATCAGAACTGCTTCCCCATTTTAGAATGCAGGCATATTTAAAGTACTTTAGCTCCTTATAATACACAAATAATAGATAATTAGAAGGAAGAATAATAGATAATTAGAAGGAAGCTAAGTTACACATCTCTGACAGTCGGTCTATTCTCCACTACAATGATCATTACCAAAATACATAATAAAAGCATACTTTGTTTAAAAATTTTAAGATTAAATGGATACAATGTTTTCAAGGAAGTAATATAATTGAGAGAAAGAGGTAATAATACATAATTTTTTATGGTGTATTTAGTGGTGTTATTTAAGTCTATTCTGAGAAATATTCCTGTTTGTTGAATATACGGCACATCAAATTAAACCACTAGGTGACAAAATCAGAACAAACCTGTTCTTTACACATTATGTTGTAGAATGGCAGAGCCCTTTCTGCAGGATGTTGTGAATTTAAATAATTAAACAGAAAACAGTTGAGTAATTTCATGAAAGAAAACGCTGCTGGGATTATTAATCATACAGGCATCACATCTGGCTCTGAAAGTTCCCAACTCTCAAGCTCTGAACACTTGTATTACTCCTAAGAAGCATTTCTGCTTGCTTGTTCCTGTTCCTAAACTCCTGTTAGGAATAGGAAGCTGTGGTAGATACACCTTTTAGACTCTCCTCTAGCAGTCACATTTTTGTGTTGGGGATCTTCTGAAAACTGGAATGGTTGTTGCCTGGCTTGTACTGAGCGGAATCTATTTTTGAGAGAAGAACAACAACCAAAAAAAAGCCCTGAGAGTAGAAGCTGGAATTATTTCAGAATGGCACAAACAAAATTCCTACCTGTCTTAAATAGAATTACATTAGTATTACCCAAATGCTCAGTTAATGAGCTATAAACATGGTGAAAGGTCTGTTCCATACTGTATGTTATTAGGACGTCAGGAGGTCCCCTCTAGCTGTTCCCTCACTGGCAGGAGGGAGAGCACCTAGGTTCTCCCTTGCTGCGGAAGTTGGATGCAGGTATGGCTAGAACATCAACAGATTTACTGTCCTGTTCCAAGATGGGTTGACAATATGCCCTCAAACCTGATTTGTTTCCCCTTGTATTCCCTTCTCCATTTTTCCTTTTCCAAGTTCTTTCCATTTACCATCCTCATCGCTTCCCAATTAAACGTCTCAACCCTGTTTCCCTTTCCCCGCTGACCTCCGTTCTGTTGACTGGTAGGTTCTGTTAAGCTAGCACTCCCCTTCTGTTATCACTAGTGCCTGCCTGCCCTTTCTGGTGTTGCTGTCTTCTTAGCAGTGCCACAGCACAGGGTGAGCCATCTGCACGTACGCTACTCCTCCTCTGTTATCTGTAGCATCTCGCGCTTGGCGGTGGCGTTATCTTGTTAGAGGCACCACAAGCCTGGGCGTGCCGTTCACATGCTACCCTGATCTATGGAAAGTCTTGTAGTCTGTCATACTTTGTGTCTGTGCCCCAGGAATATAGTTTACATATACCTCAGTGTTTATGTGTCTGGGGATTTCCTAAGGTCTTTACATTGGGATAACCACATCTGTTTGCATTGGAGATTAGGGGACTTGGTAGCTAGAAAAGGGTAGACTTGGAAAAGGGATCAAGCCCAGAGCTGGGTAGAGAACATTTCTTGTGGAAAAATTTGAGATTTAGGGAAGAAATGTGAGATGAAAGAACAATTTATTTATTTTCCAAAAATGTTTCATCAAAAATAGAATCTTCAGAATTTACAAAATTTGCTCATGGGCAGCCAGTAAACCAGAAATGAAAATTGACAGGTCCTGTCAAGCAGGCCGCTGGGGAAGCTCAGTCCCTGTCTGCTCTGCTTCCCACCCATCAGCCTGCCTGGAAGGGACTTGTCAAATCCGGCTCTCGGTCCACAGCAAGTGAAGTTGATGGGGTTTTGGGTTTTCGTTTGTTTGGTTGGTTTTAGTGGGGTGAGGGAGAGCTGGATTTTAAACATGGACAGTTGGATTTTCAACAGGGAACTTCTCCACCAGCTCTATTCAACCAGACACTTTGTAACTCAGTGACTTGACGTAGGTATTATTTTTTTGAAATTATTATGATGATTTGGATGTTTTGTTTTCACTTTTGCCACACAGTTGTGCTTATCATTGAAGTATTTCTTAGAAACAGCTGCAGCAAACTTCCTACATTATTTGGATAGTTTAGGCTGAACTATCCAAAACAGTTTGAGGGAGAGCAAAGACTTTGTCTCTTCTGTATTGTAGTTTTAAGTACAATAAATACTTTGATTGATCTTCTTTGTGGAACTTCAAGTAAAGTGAGGAATCAACAGAGCTGACCTGGGAAATGTGCCTGCTTTTACATACCCACCTGAAAAAAAGCAAGAGAATAAAAAGAAAGAAGTAGTGTACGCTAGAAAACAAGTCCCATCCTCAGTCTTTCCTTTCTCCAAGCTTGCAGGTCTGTTAACTCTATAGCTGGTTTCCCCATTCCTGCCTAGAAATTTTGGTTAGTTGTTTGACTGCATTGTGTTATGAACGAGCAGCCAATCTTCTATATTTTTTTACGATGCCTTATGTATTTGTGTGAGGCACCATATATGCTGAGAAACTGGTAAGTTTAGATGGCAGTGCAAAGCTAAAATCTTTGCCTGTTTTTTTTCCCTTTGTGGGAATAAGTCTCTGCTGGGTGGGTGGGGTGGAAGGTGTCACCTCTTGATAATACTACACTGCATGAAAGTCATCACGCCATTAGCTGTGTTACAGATAGTGCAAACTGGAATTATGCTCCATTTGTGCTGTGAAAGCTATAAGGCATTTGAAGCACTTTTTATTAACAGTTTAGGAAGTGCAGTATGAAATTTGGGCCAATATGACCATCCGCTCTCTCAAATCCTTCTGTATCCCATTAAGTTGTCACTGTCTGTATCTTCTGGCAATGATTCCTGAGTGTTTGCCTTTTCCGTAACAAAACAAGCATTTGTGTTTAATTTTCTCCTTTTCTCATTGTACAAAGATGTTCAGGAGGAGCCCTTACTTTCTGTATGCCTTTACTTTTATCTTGTCCTCTTTTTGTCCGTTTCCAAATAAGTAGAGCTAATTTTTCGGCCTTTCCATTGAGGAAAATATCTCCATGCCTCTTAATTGAAATCTTTCTGTTTCTTCTGTGTTCTCTACTGCCAGGAGGTGATTGGAACAGACCAGTAGTATTCATCTTGGCTGTTTTAATTGCATATCAGTTTTATGGTTTTCAATTAATTTCCTTGTATAACTGAGCATCTGATTTCTTCTGCCTGTCATGAGAGCATGAGCACAGACATTCTCCATAAGCCTGTGACAGCTCTTCTCAAATCCATATACAGCTGATGAAATATTAACAGTACTACAATTTGCTATCTCATTTATAAAGGCTTCTTGCTGAGGAGCATTTGAATGTATATGAAAATATTGTGTAAAGCATGAATATGTTATTTATAGCACTGGAAGAGATGCTACCTAAGGGTTAAATTACTTCTAGTACATAAAAGCAAATTTGTATAGATCTTTAAGGTTGTTTTTAAATTGCCTCCTTCCACAAAAGGATTCACTGCATATATATACTTCTCGGTATAAAGGTGTCATTTCCAAGCTGTCATCCTTAACTCCAGCTTGAATGAAGGAAATTATAGATATCAGTAGGTACGTTTCGTCTGTTATGTATGAGGGCAAGGGTCTTACAAGGGTCCCATGTGTTTTGGGAACTTTACTAGCACTGGTTGTGTCAGGATCCACAGGCCAGGTAATCACATAAATGTTTCAAGAGGAAAACAAATGCTGCACAAAGAATAGTAATGTTTGGGTTTATGATGTCAATTTTGAATGCTGTGATCAAACTGCTGAAGGAAAATAACTGTTGTGTGTTTTCTGTTGTGGTGGTTCTTTCACTGTTTGTACAGAGATGTGATGCCTAATTTACAACAACAAATTTTCACCTCAGAAAAGTTGCTCCAATACAGCCCATGTTTCCTGCAGGTAGTTCGAGGGCTGCAGAAATAAATCTTTCTTAAAATAATTTTCTTCTGAAATCAAATGTGGCCCTGGGTAAGCTGTTTGATCAGTCCTGGCCAAGATAAGTTAATGTAAACGTGAAATGGGCAGAAATCACAAATTTGTACATGACACTGGATCTTCACCATGTTTTGCCAGGGTCTGATTATCTTAACTGTCATTCTTGGATCTTTCTATGCTAAGGCTATAAGTAGATAGCTCTTAGTGTCCTGTTCAGAAATGAGCTGGCAGTGTTTTGTATAGCTGAAGTAGTTTATTCAATATAGGAAATACCTCAAAACATTTCTAAAGGCTGGGAAAAACCTTTCAACTCATAATTCTCAACTAGAATATTTTAAATAGCCACAATCTTGGGCTGGAATTTGAGTTGTGTCATTGTTGTCTATGGGGAGAAGCAGGTCAATTTACTTGCTCTCTAAAATTTAGGTAAATATGCGCAATCCATACTGAATTTAAGGGGATTGCAGGGTAACTCGGGT
>NW_010544250.1:9914-32516 GCF_000687285.1 Phaethon lepturus | reverse complement strand
CGGTGAGCTGCGTGCTGCCCTCGCGCTCTCCGGTCACCACCCGCCTGCCCCGCGATCCGGGAGTTGTTTGACCCTGCTCACCCACCAGACCTGGCCCTCACCCTGACCCCCGGAGCCATGTTACCAGCTTGACGCCAGCCCTGCCTCCTTGCCGCAGACTTGCTGACGGCCTGGGCTCGCTCCTGGTCCCCAGGCCGCCCCTGCTAGCCTTGCCCGGGAGCCTTGGGGCAGGCCCTGGCCCACAAGGCCCCTGCCCTGCCAGCCGAGTCATGGGGCTTGCTGCCTGGCTCCCCAAGGCAAACCGTTACCTGACAGCGGGATGATTCCATGAAGTGACTAATTAATTCTTCTCAAAGAACAACATATCAGAAACTCAAGCACATTTATCATTAGTAAAACATTTTATCTTGATAGAATCCCCCCCACAAAGATCTGAAGGGTTGTTTTACCCACACGTTGAAATACCAATAGATCGTGTATGCAGAGCAATATCTGGTAAATTATCACAGAATCAGTTTTATCCCCTCCCCCCTCCAAACCTAGTTTAAAGCCCTCTCGATGAGGCCTGCCAGCTCATGAGCAAGGATCCTTTTGCCCCTTGGTGTCAGTTGCAACCCATCAGCTGCAAGCAGGCCTGGCGCCGTGTAAACCGCCCCGTGGTCAAAAATACTACATTACTACATTATATACTACAATATACTACATTAGTCTGGACAATTTAACATATCACAAATATGTTGATAGTTTAAAGCATTCCCAAAAGCTAGAAAATTGTTTATTTTCCCTTTGCAAAGAGCATTTTTTGAACCGTGCACACACAGTTTTGTGTGAATGTCTAACTGCCCAATTGCATGACCAATTTTTGCACTTGGTTACTAGTATCTGGTATGATATTCGAACACAAAAATAACTGGTTATGCTTTAGACTGATTACAACATTAGGCAAACAACAGATTTGTCCAGAAAATGAGTGACTCATGGATGAGATGAAAAAGTCTTATCGTTAGACACTTGCTAATTCACTGGCTATTCTCTGTATAGATACACACACCTTGTAGACACATTCTTTAAAAAAAAAAAAGGGGGGGGGAAATTATAGAAAGAAAACTATTCAGATGGAGATTTGGTGACTGATGACTACTGCTGCTTTAACAGAGGTCAAAATTTATGTCTATGTAACACTGTGCATAAGATGTATTATTACAAATGCCTGCCTTTCTGAAAGCTGTCTATGTACAGCACACTGTCTGGTATAATGAACAAAGCACCAGCTCTCCGTGGTTATTTTTAAACCATTAGATATGCAGTTACAAGTGGAATTTTTAAGATTATGCTAATTAGATCCAGCATTTTAATAGGCAGTCACATTTTCATTTATTTTGCCTTTATTTCTGAGACTACTGTCATTTACTGTAGGATGTGCTCTGCAGTCTTACTGGTGTTAATAATGGCTCTGCGTATCTGGAACAGTGAATATATTCACACAACGATAACACAGGCAGATAATTTAAGAATTTATTTGAGCAAACAAATCCATTACAGTTGCTTAGAAATGGTCAGAAGTGACCCTTTGTTCCAAGTTTTTTCTGCTTATTAATAGAAAAGAGAGTTCCACTATAGTCTCTATTTTGTCTTCATAAAAAATCCTCTGGAATCAAAAGCTCGAGTTTAAACAAAGCCAAATGTGTTCTTAGAGAAAAGAAAGGGACTACTGATGTCTTCTGTCTTTACAGACCCTTAAAGGCACACGTTATGCCAAGTTGGTCTGCAACCATTGAGCCAGGTTCTATTCCTAGGTAATAAAACTGTTGTCAATTAAGTAATCCAACATTAGTTAAAGGTTTTAATTCCTAAAAAGAACTTGTCAGCATTTCCAACATACAGAATTAATGAGCTATTGTTACACTGATGCAGAAAATAATGTCTCCATACATCTAATTATTACGTGCTACCATGAAAAAAAATACGATTTGAATGGTAATCTGAAAATTGTTTGAATGATTTTGAATATACGAGGATTAAGTCTGAAAAACTTCACATTAACTAGATATCCGAAAAAAGTAATATATGGTGACTCCTTAACCTGTACGCAGGCTAACTTGCAACTATCTTCTGCAGATATGCATCCCCAATCCTCTATACAGAGCGCTGCGCATTATGAGAAAGCCTTTCTATGAAACAACTTGTTCCCGCAGAAGCAAGTGTCAAGTTACTTTCTAAAGCACAGAGAGCTGGCTCAGATTCCCCCCTCCACTTCAATAGCAAAATACATGGTGTGCTCCATGTATAAGGCTCAGTTTATTATAACTGGCTTGCAGATTTCCCAGTCTGTGATGCAGCTAGGAACATCTTTACTATTGCTGTTGGTATATCAATTTAGAACCAAAACAGCTGAAAAATATAATCCTGGATGTAAATCCACGGACACAACAGCATAAATAACAGTCCTGAATGCTCAGTCTAGACTGAAATGATTATAGAGTAAAACCCATATGTAAAATCATTAGATGTGGCTCAACCATAAGGTATGTGGAATCAGTGAAAAGGTGATTACAAAAGATGAAAGCTGTAGGAACATTTCTACAATGCTTTCTCCAGTCTAAACAACATGCTGTTCAAACGAAAGGCAATGCTAACCCAGCCCAACACCTGCTTCCATTACAGGAAGGCTAGCATGGGCCTTAGTAGCATCTTAAGAAGAGAATGTTCAGGATCCAAAAGCTGGGCAGTTTGTCAAATGTAAATGGTGGTTCAGAGCCTCACTGTTATCTAAGAGGGAAGAGGTACTTTTACGGGCTTTGTAGCAACTCCAGACTAATACTCACACTTTATAGACAAATGACGTAAGTGTATTCCAGCTCCTGGGGGGGGGGAATCACAGCCCACCGTGGATGTGAATATTTAACATGAATGTTTAACATGTGAATATTTAACAGACTGACAAGTAACTTGTGTAGAAGAAACATCTCAAAGAGAAATCAAAACCAGACCAAACTAGGAGGTAAAATATGATTTGGGGAGATTCTCAGAATACATATTAATCTTAGCAATGCTGAGAAAGCTTTTTTAAGAGAGCTGCACAAACATAAAAGATGGAAGCCATAAAAATAAGGATTTGTTTTACTCTGCTGAAAGATCAGAAAATTCCTTCCCAGTCTCTGAAGTGAAACATGTCTCACCTCCTTACAAAAAGTCACAGAGAAAAGAGCATTTACAGTCCCAGGTTCAGATTTAAGCACTGCAGATGTCCCTTAACATTGTAGTAACAACAGTAAGCAATAAAATCACAATGGATATAAGAACTTGCTGACTGGAACGTCTGGTACTATTTTCTCAGCTTAAAATGCTTAGTATTAGGCCCAGATGCCTAAAAGCTAGTCTGCAGTTTAATCTCCAATGTATTCCTACAAATTGATATCTTATATTTGGTAAATATTAATAATTTAATAGATTATAACTGGAAACTAGAGTTCCTGTTCTTATAAAAGTCTATCGGGACAAAGTTGTAATATCCTGTGAAAACTGTGAAATCCTAGGAATTAGAAGCAAAGTAAATCCTGAAAATTGAGCCTTTAGCATTACATTTTCGTTGCTGAGTCCACTGCAATGCCTTCTTCTATTAGGGTTATCTGGTGGTGAAAAGCATAGTCAAGTAATATTATCATAATAAGAAACAGTAACGAATAAATTATTGTTGTTGTTGTTGTTGTTACATGTCCCAATAAAAACTGTATGGAAAGTGGCACCCGGTAACATCTAGGTTACTTACGCTTTTCTTCACCACATATGAAGTCGGTTGCTAGTACACAGATACCAAGGAGATGTTGACAGTTGGACTTTATGATCTTAAAGGTCTTTTCCAACCTTAATGATTCTGTGATTCTGTGACTCTGTACTGAAGTACAGTCTGTCTTTGATTCTTGCCAAATGCTGCAAAGCACAGAAGCCTAACGTTCAGCCACGAAGGTGCTGCTAACATGCTCTGCTACACTGAAGTTTACAGCAGTAAGACAGGTTTCTGTGGCTAGTAACTCTGTTACTGGTGCCATGAAGAATTCTACTCTCTTTCCCAATGGTACACTGATAGAATGCACTCAGGACACACTTACTTGCAGACAGGGCACGTCCCAGCACTCTTTTCATGGCCTTTAGATGCCATGCTTAAATTAGAATTAAGCTTATAGAATGCATTACCCTAGTACATTAATCTAACCTCTTGAGACCTTGAAGGAATTGCATACCAACATAAATTTCATGGTCTGCAGTCTGAATTTGCCTTCTACACTGAATCATCACACCAGAGTATTCATTCTGATGAGCCTCTGGATTATATGAACAAAAAGTATTGCAAAACTAAACTGTCAGTGTGTGAACGGAAGATTTCACAGAGCATGCTTATCCCCTACTTTTTCCTTAGCATTCTATTAAACCACTAATCTCTTCAAAAAAGGAAAGTGAGGAGAAAGACACTATCTGTACCATACTACACATAAATGTGAAATACATGAATTTATTATCAGCACTCACTAAATATTCCAAAGTTCTGGAGAAGCTAAAAAAAAATACTATTAACTAGCAATTTTACAATATTTGTCTTTTACCTTCAACTTGTTTCCGTGTGTGTCTGTGAGCGTACACATACATAGATTTAAAATTGTAATTGGAAGGATTTTCTTCACTGCGACTCTGAAATGCAAGATTTTAACACTCCAGGGTGACATGCGTCTACATGCTATTGCATGGTAACACTTGCATCACCTATAAGAGCTAGCAGACTACATTCAGAAGCAAAGCATTAGGTAAATTCATTATTTGCCAGAATACTGAAACTTAAAATCTTAAAAAGCAATGTATCATTTTCCATGGGATGCAGCTCCACCATCCCCTCTAACTAGCCAGCCGCTCTGCTTTGTCTAATTACCAGGCATCTGTAAGTAAAGATAGCTTCTTCAAACTGTTCTGCTAGTCCAGCTCCAGATTACAGTCCCCAACCAATATTCTAGTCTTTATGTGTCTGATCCATGTCTGCTTTTAAAAACCCCAAGTTTCATTTTCATTCAATCTTCTCTCTCCTGCAAATCCATAGTAGTTGTGGTATTATAGCCCAAAGGTCTAAAGATTTAAAAGATGTGTAACTTTTAGGATGAGGTATTCCTTTAATTAAACTGGATGAGAGAGATGGAAAAACAGAAAATGTACTCGGTGTTTCATTAGGCCACTAGTGAAAGTAACTACAAGTCTACAACATTAACTGGTTTAATCTCATCAAAAACATCATGCGAGATCTCATTCTTTCAACAGTTAACACTGCTTCCGCTCACAGATTTTTTTGAACCTTTAGATTTTACTCCTGAAAACTTCACTACTTAAAGTCAAAAATTTAACTGCTAGCTCTAGTGATCCTTACAAACTACCTGTATGTTATAAATGAAACCACCATTCTATCAGTTGAATCAGGAGTATGAATTTCAAAGATGACCATCCGTAATATATAGGGAAGGACATGGGAGCAAGAACAAGAGATTATACAGGTTGTTAAAGAATACATTTCCTTCAGGATATTCTGTTTCAATTTACATCAAATCTGCAAAATGTCAGCGGGATGTTTTAAAAAATTACCCCCTAACAGTCCATTGCACATCGTGAAAAGAAGAAAAACACCACAGTATAATAAACAATACTATTATGGATAGCATTTCAAAAGGTCTGACTGGTTAAGTAAAAAACCCCCAAAACCAAAAAAAACCCCAATTCAAACAAAGAAAAAATGTAGACTAAAAAATATGGATATGTTCCTCTTCCCAACAAAAGTAACAGGGGTTTGTAACTGATTTCAGGTGGATTAGGACATTTTGTAATTAAGCATGTATGTAGAACTTGGGCAAACCATAGTAGAATTACTGTAAATTCTATTACTGCTTTAAAAGACAAACATATGAAAGAATTGAAAATTACAGTGTGTTTGTGTATTTTAGTAACGGCTTGTTTAATGAAGAGAGCTGGTCTGAAATCAAAAGGCTACCTAAGAACGTACAAGTAGACCAATCAAATAAAGGGAACACTAAATACTACATTTGCTTGCTATACCTTAAAATACATAGCACTAATTAAATATCTCAGTGAGCAGTAGCATTAGCCTAATCTCCTCTGAATTCGTGTCCTTTACACTGTACCATCCTCCATTAAAACAAAATGAACATGAGCCAGCAGTGTGCCCACGTGGATGTGGTCACTCCATCACAGAAGGCCACTAGGATGGTCAGGCAGGACTTGCCCTTGGTGAAGCCATGCTGGCTGTCTCAAATCACCTCCCTGTCCTCCATGTGCCTTGGCATAGCTTCTAGGAGGATCTGCTCCATGATCTTCCCAGGCACAGAGGTGAGGCTGACGGGTCGGTAGTTCCCAGGGTCCTCCTTTTGACCCTTTTTATAAACCGGTGCAATGTTTTCCTTTTTCCAGTTACCGGGGACTTCACCGGACTGCCAGGACTTTTCAGATATCATGGGGAGTGGCTTGGCAACGACATCAGCCCATTCCCTCAGTTCTCTGGGATACATCTCGTCAGGTCCCATAGGCTTGTGCATGTTCAGGTTCCTCAGGTGGTCACGAACCTGATCTTCTCTTACAGCGGGAGGGACTTTGCTCCTCCAGTCCCCGTCTTGCGGTCCATCCCCTCGAGAGGTGTGGGAAGACAGACTGCCAGTGAAGACTGGGGCAATGAAGTTGTTGAGTACCTCAGCCTTCTCCTCATCCGTTGTTACCAGTTTGCCAGTCCTGCTCATCAGGGGAGTACATTGTCTTTGACGTTCCTTTCCTGGCTGACATACTGAGATTGAAAACTGTGTCCAAGCAAAAACACTTTCACTGCAAGGCCTCACAAAGCTGCCCTAGGTTATGAGAGAAGACAGGAGCATGCAAGCGTGAATAACAGCACCACAACTAAAGTATAGTAGCCATGCAAGCAAGTTTCGAGATCAATGGATGAATTCTATGGGCTGATTATGACAGAAATATCTAGATACATTGTGACATCCCTTGTGTTGCACTGAACAGATGTGCTTTAGAATCCAATATGATTCAAACTTCTCGTTGAAATTGTCTTAAGGGAGAGAGACAAGTATTTCGGGCCCAATTCTGCAACCATTTGCTCATGACCATAACTCTCCGAAGATAATGGTAACTCCATATTCTTTTATGTTTCCCTAGACTCTTCGGTTGTGATTGAGGCTCCACATTTGCTGCCAGAGTTTTAGTAGGGCAGTGAATGTTGGTTTATACTTTCATCCAGTTTCCAGATGAATTACTGTCCCAAAAATATATTTTGGGGACTCGTTTGGTTTGTTTTAAAGACAACCAATACATACTCCCCTAAAACATTTTTACCGAGACTCTGATATGAATTTGATTTCTACTTCCAAAATGTGCATGCGTTCAAACTCTTATTTCAGGTAGAACTACAACATACGAACACAGAGAAACAAAGCTGCTGTATGTGTTACTCTTATTAATTCTGTGAAATAGCTAGAGAGCACTTTTTCTATGGTAACTATAACTCATTCTTCTTATTTGCACTATTTTCTACTTCTCTGTTAATTAGTTTTTTTCTTTATACATTTTTACATTCATTCACATTCCACTAATAATCACACCTAACATAACACTGAGATTACAGTCAATATTGAGCTCATACATTTATTTGAATATATATTATTTCTTTTTTACAGATATTAAACCTACGCTTTAGTAAAATCCCCTGTATGTGTGTTTATACCAGTGATCTCTACATGCCACGAAGTCCCTGGGCACATTCCTGACAGTAACTTTGCTGTAAAACACAGCTCTCCTAGCAGAAGACCAGACACTGAAGGATTTATCAATTTATAAGTCCTGTTAAACAGTAGTCACTTCCCCAGTCACTTGTTGCTTCGGATGATCCAAGTTATAAGAAATGGCAGATTCCGATAAATCCATCTCGTTGTATCAGGAGTGACACATAATAAAATAAGAATTACTAATCAAAAAACGCTAACAATTTTTTTGTTAATATTTATATGTTACATGGGTATACATGCATCCAGGGCACAAATCAAGTAAGCCCAAGGCTGCAACTGCCCCCGCAAATATACTGAAATGACAGGATCTCAAAAATTAATAAATGCTAGTATTAATGTTACATATTCAAAGTTGATCCAGCCTCTTCTTTGTGAAAACGAAAGTGAGGCTCTTAACAGTTACACCACGATATTCATTGGCCATCTCTTGTAATATTTCTTCTACTCTCTTATGTATGGCCCAATTCAGGAAAGCATTTAAAGAGTGGGCTTAATTTTAAGTATACGTTTTCCTTTTAGCATATAATTAATTGTGATTCCAAATTCCGGGCTTTGTACACAAACCTCATTTGCCACATCGTGTCTTAAATCCACATTGACTTTTTAGTTTCTAAATTTCCATACTGCAGCGAAACAGCAAAGGGCCACCAAGATGCTGAAGGGACGGGAGCACCTCTCCTGCGAGGAGAGGCTGAGGGAGCTGGGGCTGCTCAGCTGGGAGCAGAGCAGGCTCAGGGGGTCTCATCCACGCGTATAAACACCCGCAGGGAGGGTGCCCAGGGGACAGAGCCGGGCTCTCCCAGTGGCACCCAGTGACAGGACCAGAGGCCACGGGCACACACTGACACGCAGGACGGTCCCTTTGGACATCAGGAAAGACTTTTTCAGTGCGAGGGTGACCGAGTACCACCAGGGAGGTGGTGCAGTCTCCATCCTTGCAGATATTCAAAAGCCGCCTGGACATGGCTCTGGGTGGTCCTGCTTGAGCAGGGGGGTTGGACCTCCAGAGGTCCCCTCCAACCTCAACCAGTCTCTGATTCTGTGAATACTTAATTTCTCTTTTCCTTTGCTCCTTCCCTCAGCTTTCCTTGCCTCTTTTTTTTTTTCCTCCTTACCTGAAGTCCCTTAAACTCTTCCATACCTCTGGTTATTTCTTAGACTATATTATTACTTCTTTTTCACTGTTTGATTCATCATATTGATTACTGCCATTGTCTTTGGCAACAATACATTATCTTTGAATGATTTCTTTTCACTTTTTAATGTTCTTTCTCTCTTCCACATCATTTGAATTTTCTCTTTTCTTTCTACACAGTCCTCAGCTGTTCACAGTATTTGACAATGAAAGACTCCTGCTAAAACTGTGCCTGTTATTGAGGTGGTCTCTTTATTTGTGGAAACGGGACAGGCAGTTGTGAAGGCTGATGAGGGGAGAGACTGAGGTTGCGCTTACCCTATGCTTAATTCATGTCTGTGTTACCAGCCTTTGAAGGCACATTCACCAATTCACTTAAATGCTTCTTTTAAGCTTGCCTTTCTTTGACCTCCCTTTTCATATTACAGTGCCTTATTAAAACACTTGGATCATTAAAACATAACCCTGAAATATCCTCCCCACACTTCTAGGGACCAGGTGAGATATTTCTTCATTGCTAGCAAAATTTATCAGAAATATTAATTTGCTGAGGTGCAATATAGAAAAAAATGCAAAGAACAGGATAAAAGCAGCTTGTCCAGAGGACCTATGCTCTTTCCAACGAAGAGGAATCACACATACCCCCACTTTGGAAGTACTCCTGAGGATGCAGCAAATTGGTTATCAGCTAGTTCCTCTGCTCCTCCAGCCAACTGCATGTTTTTCTGTCTCACCTGTCATATACCTATGGCTCTGACCTTGTACTCATAGCAGAAGGAAAAATTCTGAAGTATCAGCAATTTGCAGTGATTGTCTAGAAATGCCATTTGCCTGAATCATTTTGAGGGAGGAAGTAAGTTTATACAAATCTCATTTTTCTATTTTAATCTCATGCAATGATTACTCTTACAGTGAACAAATGTTACATTCCAGTTAGCATTATCGAAAAGCTAATAAAATTCTGCTGAATTAAGATCACGACCAGGATGAGACTTGAGAAGAAAGCACAGTATAGTTCTTTGCTAAATAGCCCATAAAGCAGGTATTGCTATTGGAAGTAGAAAATGCAATTTAATTTGAGGAAACTACAATTATTTTGATTGCAGAAAGGTTACAGAATTTGAGCAGTTTTCTTGCAAAGCCATTATGATGCAGAAGACCCTACCTTCTAGGAAGTAATAGGGTATTACTGATGTCCTGGTTTCAGCCAGGATAGAGCTGGTTTTCTTCACAGAAGGTAGCGTGAGGGTATGTTTTGGATTTGGGATGAGAAACTGTTGATAACGTGCTGATGTTTTGGGTTGTTGCTGAGCAGTCAAGGACAGTCCAGCTGCTGGTGCTGGCTGGCCAGCGAGCAGGCTGGGGGTGCACGGGGAGCTGGGAGGGGACACAGCTGGGACAGCTGACCCAGGCTGGCCAAAGAGATATTACATACCATATGATGTCATGCCCAGTACATAAACTGGAGTTAGCCGGGGGGCGGAAATCGCTGCTCGGGGACGGGCTATCGATCGCCGGGTGGTGAGCAATCGCTGTATTGGGCATCACTTGTTCTTGTACAATCCTTTGTCGGTATTATTATTGTTGTTATCATTGTTGTTTCCTTCTCTCTTTCTGTCCTATTAAACTGTTTTTATCTCAACCCACGAGGTTTTTTTCCCAGTCGCACTGCGGGAGGGGGAGTGAGCGAGCAGCTGCGTGGCACTTAGTTCCCGGCTGGAGCTAAACCACGACAACTGGCCTGCCTCATTATGCTCTCTGACTATGCCGTTCCTCTTTTCCCCTCCCTGGGAAAGCAACACTGATCTTTTTGACTTTGTAGAACAACTAACAATATTTGCAGAACATTACCAGCTATTGCAATGAGGGTGCCTTCACCACTTTGAGAAAAAAGGCATAATTCAGAAAAAAATGGAAATCCGAATACGTGCAGAGTTCTTGCTTTGTGTTAGTTTAGTTTTTTACCTCCCACTATATTCGGGTTAGTGCTTGCTAGATCTTTGTTCCTTATCTTCATGCTGGTTAAGAGGATGAGTAACTGACTGTTTCCAGAATGCCCTTCCACTCCTGTATAAAAAAACATGTTCCAAACCTCCAGAAGATGACAAAGTGAGATTCGTTAAGAGAGTCCCTTCATGGGTTATAGATACTGGAGAGGGAGCTTTGCATCCCTCGTTCCCTCTGGGTAAAAGGCATACCAAAGCACACAGACACCAGATCCAGTATGAGGTTTTATCTGTTCTAACGCCCATCTGCTGACAAGTAATGCATTCAGGCAAGTTTCAGAAAAGACACCACAATGGCTCAGAAATACCACTGTCATGTAGCAGACCTATGTAGCATCTGAGTAAAACTCCTTTATCCAGAGTATCACCATGACAGCATAAAATAGTTGACAGAAACTGATGAAGAGCAAGCGAGGAGGTTTTGAGCTGTCTATCTCGCCAGATGCGTCGAGTACAAAGAAAATTTATTTTTAAGGAATTCGGGGAGTGCAGACAATAGGAAGATGAGGTGGAAAAATTATCATCATAATGATTTCTTGTGTAGCCTCAGAGACAGCTACACCCCTTGGAAAATTAACCAGGATCAATAATAACTTTAGGTAAAATTATCTGATCATTCCTAAACTTACTTGAGTCTGTTTCACTAAAATTCTGTTTCTACTGAAAATGTAAGTTAAACTAAACAATTAGATAGTGATGTCATTATATTTAGCCCTTTCACTCTAACAAATACTCTCTTAGTCAAGTGAAGCAATTCTCTGACTATATAGCTGTCCATGCTTTGAGAATTAACTAAAACTTCTCTGAGTAATTTATTAATTAACTGGTTAGGAAATAAAAATGAAAGAATGCTTAATATCTTAGAGTCATATTAAAAAATTATTTAGGATATCAAAAAATTCTTCAGCCATCAACCCTAAAGTATCCAATGAAGCAAAATTTCTACATACTGGCACAGACATGCACAGACTTTTTTTTTAAATACTTCAAAGATCACACTTCTTCTTAAAAATCATTGCATTATGTGCTGCTACTTCAACACGAGCAAGATCTTTAACCAAGAAGGAAGCAGAAGAATAATACCTAGCTCTCATACAGTGCTTTCATCTACAAAATGTTATCATTTTCTGTCATTTGTAATTGGTGAAACTAATGGGCTCAAAAAGAGTAACTTGCCGAAGGTCATCCAGAAGACCCATGGCAATAGCAAGGTTAGAATAAAGATTCCCCAAGTCACAGTCAAGCTTTGTATCAGGCTACATAGCTGAGACGATACCAAAGCTCCAAGCAGAAACCAGAGCACGTCCAGTCTGGTTCAATATGTGTTCTTTCCTAATACTACTTCACCCTGTATATGATGACTGGAGTTGTCACAGCATTGTTACTCGGTAGTTAGTAGAAGAGGACCAAATGGCAGATTAAACACCAGTTTAATTGAACACAGTTAGTTCATTAGGTAATGAGGTAGTTGGCGAGACAAGCCCACCAGTACTCCAGTACTTTCACATGCTTTCTACACTGGCTTTTAGAAAATCACATTAAGCCTACAAGCAGCCATCACAAGTTTAACAGGTCTGACAGTGTATGATGTGAGGTCAACTACACATCCACCCGCCTATGCTCTGTACTAGTATAGCTGCATTCACACAGACCATGTCTACACAGCAGCTTCCATCATGGGTTGTCAAAATGCTCTCAAACTTTCATGGTAGGAAGAAGACCTACAGCTTTTTGTTTAAAAACACCGAGTTGTAAACACCTGCAAACAAGAAATCTGAAGCTATTTAACCCAGTTCTACAGCAGTCCAAGGCAAATCATGTCAGAGCTGCCAGCGTCCTTCCATATTTGCAGCTATGTGATCTTCCCTTGTGCTGGACAGCAAGCCAGCTCAGGAAGCCAAGCTGGCCAAAACCTAAACTCTTTATTTTGTTCTCGAGAGAGTTAAGTTTTCAGCAATCTGAACACAAGTTCCCACAGAAAAGAGAGGAAAGGATTACACACAATGGGTCTGAATGGGACTGCAGAAGGCCTAGCCTTGACTTAAGGATACTGCGACACTGCATCCAAAGGGAAGTGTCACCCCACCAGATAGATTAGAATCATAGAATCATTTAGAATGGAAAAGACCTTTGTAATCATTGAGTCCAACCCTACTTAGCTATTTCACTCAGACTTGCTGCCAAGTCACTGTATGAAAGCATCATGATCAAGAAAAATGCAATTCCCACTGTTACTTTCCAAGAAAGTTAAGCTGCATAAATAAAACATCATATCACAGCTACTTCAGAGAAAAAGGTTATTGTTTTAATATCCAGTTCAGGTCAATGTTGAATAGTACATATGCTGTTTTACAACATTACAAAACAAAACTGGTAAGAACTTTTTAAAATCTATAGAATTACAGATACAAGAAAATTATTGTTATTTTTTTAAAGCGGCTGTGAAGGTGAGCTAGGCTTTAAAGCTTCAGGATATTTATTTTTTGTAATAGCAGACAAACTGAGGAAGATGCTTATCATTTATAGTCACCATAGATTTACCTCAGGTTAATGGTAGCCTTTAGGAATGCATATTTTGAATTTACTTGCAAGAAAACCCGATGTCTGTAACTCAAGTAAGACTGCAAATTTTCACAAGCATATGTAACTCTCAGCAAATAAAATTGTTTTAAACTCAGCCATTGAAAACAGGGGATATTCTTCCCTTGTGGGATGTCACGAGTCCATTAGTGTCAGAGTTCAATACTCTCTGACCAGGTTACTTTAGATATTCCACACTAGGAGGGTTTAATGTTTAATATCAAGTTTACTTATTTGAAGATATTTGGCATCCCATGGGTGCAGCAGAGCAATACAGCTACATATGGAAATCACAACACAAGCACAATATAGCAAGTGCAATACACAGTTGGATCACAACGCAAACATGACTCTCACCACCTGTCTCTAATGCTCCATCATCACAATGCTAGGAAGGCATGTGTGAGTCAAAGCTAGCTCGAGCCCATGGCCCTCCTCAGAGGTCCTTTTGTTGGCTGTTCCATTTTTACACTTTATGCTGGGCCGAGCCACTTCCCTTGCCACATGCCGGTCTGGCTAGCTCAGGAAGGCATTACGATCTACTATTTATCTCAGGAAAGGCAGTTTATGCAACTATGTTACTCACTGCATACCTAAAACAAAGGTTACCCTGTAGTCCTTTCTGTGTTGAGGTTAAGTTCAGCTTTCTTTACAATAACTGCGGGTCATTTTCTTCATTCTTCCCAGAGCTCATCATTCTTGCCCACCTCCTCTGAGCCTTCTCCCATTGTGGGTGTGTTGATTGGTCACATGAGGTTCTACATAGTCTGAATCAGAATAGCATCATCCACACAGAAGATGAAAATTTAATCAAGAAAGAAACATTCATCTGTTGTTAGACACTGGAAGGCTAGTAGATTCACCAGCCTCTTCAACATCTAGAGTGTTTTCCATTAAAAGATGGCAATACTCACAAATTTTCACCTCCAAAATATTTGGTTTCACAATCATTAATGGTAATCTTTCACTTTAGTCTTTGTGTGAATGGGCTTCTCTTGAACAATGAACATTTCAGGTCCCATTTATAGATGGTCAGACTCAACAATCATTTGATACATAATCCGTATCTTAATAGTGAGAACATGACACCCCCACACTGCTTCTTGGGAACGGATCCCTGTATGATCCACTGCAACAATTTGGCTCAAACACACCAAGATTTCCAAGTTAGACAAAGAGGCTTTTCCGTGGAAGATAGGGAACTGTGAGAAAGAAGAAATGATGTCCTGCACTACATGGATTAAGTCCAGTACCTCCAGGTCATGTAGCAACTGCTTGCTAAGTGAATACACAGTAGGTTGGACATTTCCTGGGAACACAGATTTACAAACACGTGCACCAAACGCAACGGATAGAACACGCAAAGTAAGGCTGTGCCTCCAAGAGCCCTCCGACAGCCACATACCCATAGCACAGCACTTAGGTGATCGTTCTAACAGCTGCCAAGGCTGGGCTTACATTCAGGATTTCTGAAGTGGAGCACGGAGGGCAGAAGTATCCAACTATAAGGGATCCAGAAATTTTGGACAATACCTGGAGCCCTGGAAGTCCACCTGAGCAGAACTTTTAAGTGCAAAAAGAGGCTAACCCTGAAGAAATTAGATTTGCAGCAGCCTTCACAAAAGGGATAATACATGCTACCAGTAGAAAAATTTTGCGTTGTGAAACAGTTACAAGTGTTTGTCCATTCAGATTCCCCAATCACCTAAACAAGCTCAAGGTTATTGCTAAAAAAATATAAAATCTGTGGTCTGTGCAATAGTAATGTTTCTCTTTTTGTGAGTGCTGCTCCTGGGATGGCAGGGGGGTTTGTTTGTTTGTTGGTTTGTTGCTGGGGTTTTGTTTGTTTTTAAAATCTTATTGCACTTAAGATAGGACTGATCAAATGTTTTAGAATTCTAACATTTTCAGCATTCCAGACTTCCTCCCCTGCCAATGCAGCAATGGCAGTATTTGCCCTCTGGCTTGAAAGATACAATACCAGATCTCAATCTAAATTGCAATTAATGAAGCTTGATTAATTGGCACAAAAATTATTCTGGAGGAGGAAAATAAGAAAAGAAAAAAAAAGATGGGTGAGCTTCAAAGCAAGAGAAAATGGAAACACCTAATCAGGTAGGCAAGGGAGACAGGAATGAGGTGGTGCAGTAGGATACCTGGAAGAACAAACTGTAATGTAAGTGCAGGAGAGTTTACAAGACCGATCAGGTGTCCAAGAACAACAGCAGACTTATCCATATGTCCTTCATCTAAAGAGAAGTCTACCACAAGTTATATTTAGTAGGCAACCCAATGGCATTAAGTTAAAATTGGACTTCAGTTACCTTGACAGCTGAGGAATGGAATAAACTATTCCAAAAATCAATTTCTGAACTAAGATTTTGAATCTAAAGCATAGCAATTTTGTAATTAAGAATGGTATGAATTGAAAGGAAAGGAGGCCAAATCCAAGCATGTTTTCAAGATACAGTTCTTTGCAAGCCATAATATGACTTGACCTTAACCATCAGCAATAATTTCTTCTAATGCACCTAAGCATTTTCTAACTAAACAGTATATTTCGATCAACTGAATCCAAGTAAGTCAAACTATAACCGTGGTAAACTGTGTATAAATGAGAATTTGATAGCTATAATATGTTACTACTTGGGTTTGACTTCTGGATAATACAGTAATGAAATGATTCCTGAATGCTTACAAAGAAACACAGTAAGCCCCATATGATTTCTTGACAGAACCATATACATAATGAGCATGTACGGGCAAAATGCAGTTTAAGATGATAATACATGTATATCCTGAATGCTTTAGGAAATGCAATCATGAACTTGCTTGAAAAAAAAAATATATTACCTGAAACATAACCATGTGTTTTTCTATTATTAACAGACAAAATGAAGGATAATGAGCAGTATTCCTCTTAGAGCACCTTCTGTGTGAGATCTCAATCACTAAACTTAATCAAAGCTTCTATAAAAATTGAGAAGATTACTATAGATTATATGTGACAAGTTGGGAATACTAAGACACAGAAGACTGACTTTCTAAGATCACACGCCAGGAGGTTGTTACAAGTTACTATTCTATTCTATTCTAAGGATGGAAGCCAATGCTTTTCAATCCCAGGCTTTTTTAGACATACCAATAATTATCCTCAGTCTCTCTTCTGGGTTCACTATAGCGGGGGAAAAAAAAAGTAAAAAACCCAACTGTTAGAGTTGTGGATTACTGCACTCAGAGATCGGGAAATATTAAAGGGAAGTCAGTTTGCCAGTGACCTCTATAGTCTTCCGATACATTTTTAGCTATGTTTTTGCTGATTGTTTTATGTCAAGACATGGTCCCCATCTCCCTCACTAGCGATAAAGTCTCTAAGCCCTACTTTAATTGTTATCCAACGTGTGCTGGAACACTGAAGCAATTATGTGTTTTCACAGTATGCATAAAAGCCATCATTCAGACTTAAAGAAAAAAAAAAAGATGGCATTTTCTTTACCTCCATGACTGGATTTCCCCCCACCCTTTAAAGACTTCCCACTCACTGGAGAATTCAAGCAAAAATCTGTCCCACAGTGCACATTCCATCCTACTCATAGTCCCAGTGTTAGAAGTATTTCAGTTGTTTTGTGCAGTGCATCACCAGAACCATATACATCAGACCAGAGTTCCGATCATTAGGTATTAAGACCTATTATTTCTGGGGTACTCTGATACTTTGTCAGAGTTGTATCCCTACAATTACATTTCAATTGTTTTGAGTGTATTACTTGTTCAAGAAAAGTGACAGGAAAGATGGTCCTGAAGTGTGAGCTGCTTTTCACATATTCTGCAAGTTTCCTGTCTTGAGCAACACACAAGTCATTAAAAGGTAACGGATGAAAACAAGAGGCTTCTGTTACCCATTAATATTTCCTGATCTTTTTCTAATGTGATAGTCCATGAAAACATTCATCATACTCAGTGCTTTCATATGAAGATTTTCTCATAGCCAAAATGTTTATTTTATTACAGATTCAGCATTTTAACTCACTAGAAGATTAGGAAAAGATTTGCAAATAACTTTCAGCTGTATAGAAAACCTGCTGCAATGTGCTTTCTACGTAGTTCTACGAAAGTCACAAAACAAATGAACAAAATCACCTTCAACAACTTGCTGTTCCATGTTTATCACTACTGAGATTTTGACAAAAGAAAATGGCAGTTTTCCCTACAGAGCAAAACCATGCATTGTAGAGAACTCACAGCTGGAATTCAAGTAGAAATTCATCCTGATCGAAATCTTGTATTCTAGATATGATTATATTTCAGCCACCTGCAATTACCTTTATAAAAAAAAAATAGTTCTGGTGGTGACATACAACACAAATGTAATACAGTAGAAAATAGCAAATTCCTTGCCTTTCACTCACTTTTATTTTCCCATAGGTCAGATACGTAGCATTGAAACCAGTACAGTGATGGTAGGGAGGAAAATTCACAAAATTCCTCTAAAATAGAGGAAAACAATGAAGGAGCAGGCGACAAACTAAACTGTACTTTCATGCAAAAGTGTTGTTTTGTAACAAAAATACAGCTAGGTAGAACCTAGAGAGACAGACAGTAACGAAAGACAAAGCAGACGCTCCGGATGCAAGGTGCACGGCAATCACAGATGATGTCGAAACAGATGCCTGTAATGGCAGCAGCTGTAGTACAAGAACTTGTCATCTATACTAATAAATCTGCATGAACTTTCTTTATCCTTGCAGGAACGCAACCTCACAATTACTTAGAAGCATCTAAGTTACACCAGTAACATCAGCAGCATTTGGCCGAGAGATTGTCTCTCCAATGGTCAGGAGGAAGCTGCAAGTAACCACAGTGCAACTTGCGGTTCCTTTTGTCATGTGGCTAAAGCGGCAGAGAAAGACAACGTAACTTGCAGCTGTCATTAAATGTAGCTGTAGGACACAAAAGTATATGTATTTAATATAATCTTCCAATCAAATATTTTCCTTTCATCCATCTTTGAGGAAGGAAAGGTGAGGACGCAGGTGAAAAAGCAAACCAATCCTGACTGTAAGAGGAAATCACGTACAACACAGTATCCTGCAGTGACGGAGCGAGGGAAAGCAGACACATACGGCTTTGCCCTGTGTTACACTAATCACGACTGATATCCAAGTTAGACTGCACTAACATCAGGAAGACATATTTTAAGATATTGCCGAGCTACCCTAAGGGTCTGCAAGTGTTCATCGGGTTTGTACGAGAGGATGAGCAGGCAGGGCAGGACAGCGCGTTTAACATGCTTGGAATGGCCACGGAAGTACAGCTACGGAGACTACAGCCCTACCCTTTCCTCCAGTGCTCCAGAACGGCCCAAGGGCTCGCGCCGTGGGAACAGACACCGCTTCCTCTCTCAGTTCCACTTACTATGCAGGTTAGAAGCAGAATTTTAGCCGTAAACAAGAGAAAAACTGAAGCTTTTAAAATACACAGCAGCCTATATTAAGGACTGCTGCCATTAAGGTGCCCTTATTTAGTTGGACAACTATTACTTAGTCATTATTTTACAGGCAAATTCAATACTTAATAGCAAGTTCACTGCAGGGTGCCTTCTAAAGATAGTAATTACAAAGCTTTGGTACCGACAACTATGATGCTTTGCCCTTAAGTATAAGGGAAAATGGTTAAAGACAACAGTTTAGTGCAAGTTACAGACTGTTAGCATTAGTCAAATCTAATGGATTTTCATGCTCACACTGAACTGACCCAACAGCTTAAAACAAGCCAAAAAACAGGTGACAAAAAATACATTAACTGACCCTCCACATTCCCATCTTCCACAACCCTGTAAACTATGGCAGCATGTTGAAGTTTGACAGTTACACACCTTTGAGATATTTTGGTTTCATTTGAAAATTCTGTCCACCAAGTCAAATTCATCACTAGCTTCACTTTCTGTTAAGAGAGCATCACCACCAGGTTCTTGTAGATTTTAGAGGATTTTTTCCTCCCTATTCCTCCTTTCTTTCCATACTATGAGCCTTGGCCCAGACCCTGCAAATACTCAAGCACTTGACTACTATGAGCAGCCTTAATGATCATAGATCACATAGTATCTCAAGTTGGAACAGACCCATAAGAATCATCAAGTCCAACTCCCTGCTCCTCACAGGACTACCTAAAACTAAACCATATGACTAAGAGCATCATCCAGACACTCCTTGAACCCTGGCAGGCTTGGTGCCCTGATCACTGCCCTGGTGAGCCTGTTCCAGGGAACGACCACCCTCCCAGTGAAGAACCTTCTCCTAATGTCCAATGTGAACTTCCCCTGATGCAGCTTCATGCCGTTCCATCGTGTCCTACCGCTGGTCATGAGAGAGAGGAGATCAGCACCTCCACCTCCCGCCTTGAGGAAGCTGTAGACTGTGATGAGGTCCCCCCTCAGCTTTCCCTTCTCCAAGCTGAACAAGCCAAGTGACCTCAGCCGCTCCTCCTAAGCCTTGCCCTCAAGACTATTCACCATCTTGGTCACCCTCCTCTGGACACACTCTAATAGTCTGATGTCCTTCTTATATTGAGGCATCCCAAACTGCACACAGACCTCAAGGTGGGGCCCCACCAGTGCAGTGTAGAGTGGGCCCTGTGCTGTGCTTGATGCACCCCAGGTCACGGTTGGCCCTTTTGGCTGCCAGGGCACACTGTTGGCTCATATTCAGTCCGCCATCAACCCAAACACCCAGATGTCTTTCCATGGGGCTGCTCTCCAGCCTCTCGTCCCCCAGTTTGTACATGTAACCAGGATTATCCTGTCCCAGGTACAGAATCCAGCACTTGCACTTGTTAAATTTTGTATGGTTGGCAATTGCCCAGCTCTCTACTCTATCCAGATTTCTCTGTAAGGCCTCTCTATCCTTGAGGGAGCGCATAGCTCCATCTAATTTAGTCCCATCAGCAAACTTACTTAATGTACATTCAATTCCTGCATCCAGGTCATTTACAAAAACATCAAAGAGCACTGGCCCTAAAATTGAGCCCTGGAGAACCCCACTGGTGACTGGCCACCAGCCTGATGTGACCCCATTTACTATAATTCTTTGAGCCTGACCTGTCAGCCAATTATTCACACAATGTATTACGGACTTGTCTAGCTGTGCGCTGGACATTCCGTCCAGAAGAATACTGTGAGAGACAGTATCAAAAGCTTTGCTAAAATTAAAAAAACCCAACCACACATCTACTGGCTTCCCTTGGTCAACTAGATGGGTGACCTTGTCATAAAAGGAAATTTAAGTTAGTTAGACAGGACTTTCGCCTTGAGAACCTGTGCTGGCTATGACCACTGACTGCATTGTCTCTCAAGTGTTTTTCAGTAACTCCCAGAAAAACCTTCTCCGTAATTTTACCTGGCACTGAAGTGAGACTGACAGGCCTGTAATTACCAGGGTCTTCCTTCTTAGCCTTCTTGGAAGTTGGGACAACATTTGCCAGCTTCCAGTCAACTGGGACCTCTCCAGACCCACATGACTGTTGAAAAATAATGGGAAGAGGTCCTGCAGTAACATCGGCCAGCTACTTCAGTACCCTGGCATGAATCCCACCAGGCCTAGAGCCTTATGCGCATCCAGCTGGAGCAAAAAGTCTTGAACAAGTTCAGGGGCAGCTGGGAGTTTTTCATCCCCCACTCACCGTCTTCCAACACAGGGCTCCAGGGGTCCACAGCCCATCATCGCTGTTGAAGACGGAGGCGACGAAGGCATTAAATGTCTATACTTTGTCTACATCCCTGTTTGTGAGGTGACGAACATCATGGACCAATGTTATCTCTGATCCTCCTTTTGCTGTTAACATATTTAAAAAAAAAAACACTTTTGTTGTCCTTCACAGTCCTGGCCAGCTTGAACGCTAATTGAGCTTTGGCTGCACAAATTTTCTCCCTACAGTGGTGAACAGCATCTCTGCAGTCCTCCCATGTCGCTTGTCCTCGGTTCCAATGTCCGTACACTTTCCTTTCCCGCCTGTATTTGATTCCCTTAGTTGAAAGGGAAACCTTTCATTACAAAGGAATCAGAAGAAAAAGCCAGCAGTTTCCAGTAGCTGAGCTCTTTTTATTATTTTCTCTGCAAAATAAGCTTCAAGACAGCTGCTGAGATGGACTTTCTCCCTCAGACTGGAGGACTGGAGTCCCAAAATGGTGGCTAGCCTCAAGCCTGTGGCAAGATGCTGGACTAGCGTTACATTCCTCTTGCCACAACACTCAGTCATTTGTGAAAAGCACATCGGCATGAATTAGCAAGGGTCTACTCAGCGTGAACTACATAAAGAGAAATACAATGTATTAATGCACATAGTATGTTACTTGCTTTCCAAATGAACTCATGTATTCATGGCTATAACAACTCTGTTATTGATGTTTTTTCTAGGTGTAGTAGGGACCTGGACAGATGACAGAAAAATGCTAACAAGGAAATATATATGTATATACATATTTTCCTAAATACATATATATTAGCATATATACATGTACTATCTTATTTATTATCTCACAAATTCCACTCAAACCTTTAAATTACTTATGGGGGTAAGTATTACAAGAGTTCAAGAGTATTGGTCACAGGCACAGAGCACTTATTATCATTTTCCTGTTTACAATAGTTGTCTAGATGCTAGCACAGATATTGCATTGTACTGAAACCAACAAAAAGGGGTATTCACAGATACAGCTCATTGCCTTTTGTCAGATAGAGCAAAGCAACAGCACAGAAACTATTTATCATTCTGCTGGGGGGGAATCTAAAAATAAATACTGTATTTTGCTACACTATTAGCTGGTTTTTAGCAACCTGATCACGTCCAAGAAATTCTAACTCTTGTAGAAAAATGTAAGTGATGAAAAAAACAATTAATTTCACTGTAACATCCAGTACAAATAGTCTTAAATAATAAGTACCAGAGCTATTATTCATCATATTCCTTTATTTCAAAGTACACTGATTATGAAGGACACTAATTCAGCTCCCAGATTTCATGGCACATCAGCTTGTACAAGTCTAGATGCTCT
>NW_010544250.1:0-9883 GCF_000687285.1 Phaethon lepturus | reverse complement strand
CAGGAATCTGTTAACCTGAAAAAGATACTTACTTTCTTCTATATATTATAAGCTGTGCAGAAGAGAATTACGTAATTCAGTAGAATCCTGGCCCGCTCATGTGTTAGAGCTCCTCTTTCTGGTGACACGTGCTCCTAAGGCAGAAACAGGTTCCCACCCTTATCACATCAGAAGCACACACTAAACCATATATTTTAATGGATGATCTCCTGGTTTAAGAAACAGGTACAAGCATGGGACTTCCCGCTGGAGAAGTAACCCACCAAACATCTTTTGAGAACCTTAGTCACTGGTCCTCTTTAGGGAGAGGATCTCTTTAGGCAAGCTTCCTCATCTTGGCAACTGTCAGAGGTCAATCAAAGGCACAGTTTCATATTCTAGTGTAATAAATGAGCGTTGACTTCAAAGTGACTACTCAACAGAGTACACTCGAGTAGTCGTCACTTGCTGCAGCTCTCTTCAGCACGATCGAGGAGGGAAAGGATGATTTCACTTATGTGGATGGAGGTTGGAAATGGGCAAATATTGCTCTATGACCTTTCCTTAGTTAGAAGGAACAGTCAGGAGCATCCCATTCCTGCCTGTAAAAATCCCCCATAATTTGTACGGGTATGTGGACAGCACTGAATTTCAACATCAGCAGTAGGCTGTATGGGATTATCCCACAAGCTAGAGAGATTCCCTCCTGGCTACTTTTATTTACAGGTGCTTATAGCAGCCCAGTTGCCGTGAAGTGCCACAGCAGATTAATACAATATGAAAAAAGTGATGTTTCATATGGATTGCAGCTCTATTATCCACAATGACAGGTATAAAGGTCTTTATATCTATACCTGGATAGAGGTCAATTCCAGAGACTGGAATTTCAGGATCGTAAAAGCTTGGTACCAATAAATTCAGACTGAACAATATGGGGATGAACTTTCCATTGCTGCTCCAGGGCCTAAGATTGGTGGCTTCAATCTGGTACTGGGCAGGGGGGTGGTGTGGGGGATGCGTTACTGTGATTAACGCATGGAAGGATGAACCTTCCATCACAAGGAAAAAGGAAAAGGGGACGGAAACTAAGAAGCATTAATATAACAATTTTAACTCTATTTAACTGTAACTACTATTGAGACTTTTTTCTGTATAGAAGTACTCTTTCTGTAATAACTAGATTTGAACTAATAAAGATAATTGGACTAGACTGTTAATATTTTAATATTCTGCCAATAGAACTCTTGGCTTTATATAAGGTGTGTTTCCTCTTTGCCCACAAACAAGATTTTCAGCTTGGCACAGATGCTAAATTCTGTTATTACAGCCCAACTTTTCTTCATTTCCTGTCCCTTCCCTCACCTCTAATTAACCAAACAATTATGAAAACTGTTTCAGCTTCACGGGTGTATGTTCTGTGTACATTCTGAGAAACTCTGACAAATTTGCTACAACAGAGTTGAGATGACACTCTAGCCCAGGAATGTGAAGCATGAAAATAGTTATGTTGATACTGTACTTTATTATTTTGATGACAGATTATAAAAAACAATATGCCAAAGAGAAGCTACACAGAAAAACCAAACAGCACTATAAATGCATCTACCACTTTGGAGAGGCATCTTTAGGAATTTCTCTTAAATGCTGAAGGTCTGCAGAGGTTGGTAAAAAAAACCAAACTTATTTCTCATCTGTACTGATGCTGGTAAGAAGTAACACCATGTGTCTGTAAGTACATATCTTCTTTCCCAAGTACAGAGGTGCACTCTTCCAGTCCAAAACTATGAGAAGTTCTAGATGGCAGACAGCAGGCAACAGTTCAACCATAGCAAGGGATCTGAGCAAGTCCTGGAACATGCTTCAAAGCCTTGGCTTCCAAGAAAGTTCTGATTAACTGGGCCTGAAATTTACTACTAGAACCAGAGATACATTTTGTGGCATAATGACTATATTCAGCATCCAAAAGTGTTTGGGCCCTTATTTCTTTCATCTCTTGCAATACTGTTTTTAAAGCAGCGATAGCCTAATGATATAGGTATTTTAAAAAGCAAAAGAACAAAAAACCCAAAACACAACAACCTAAGCAACTCTCTAAAAGCCTAAGACTTGTTCTTCTTTCATGAAAGGCTGGGAGCACGGCCAAACTGCAGCTTGGGGGGATAGGAGCGGGGAACCGTTTGTAAATATTTGACACACAAAACCTTGAGTGTTTTGGGACTGAATTCAGTAAGCCATCTTGGACTAAAAAAGGAATAAAGAATTAAAAAGCTGGAACTTTTTTTCATTTGTCAGGACTGCCCACTGAAACACAAACATATCAGTTATTTATGCAGCTATAGCCGGACAAGTTCAAGGTACTGTCACTGAACAAGCCTCCTCTCTTGTCTTTGAGATTTCCACTGGGCTTCTAAATATATGTAAACAAGTACACTACATGTATACGCATGAGAGAAAAATAGGCAGGGCTAGATTTCATTTTGGTATTATTTTACATTTAAGACTGTACCTAATTTTGAAAGTGAGAGAAGCTTGGAAAGAGATGGAACACCTGAGGATATTTAACTGCCAGCGCACCAGACCATAAACATGTCAAATAGGTATGAGAAAAGTGCCAAGTCTCACTTTCACACAACCATTAGTGTCTCTGCATTTGAGATAAAGAGGTTTCTTTAATTTCTTTTTATCAAGTTGAGTTGTGAAAACAACTGCTTTGTGGCAAATGCATAAAACGTCGATTAATCGATCCAGAAAGGATCTGCTTTTAGTGTTTCACAGTCATATTGAGAAGACAAAATGATGTGGAGAGAGACTACAGGGTGTCAAGGAACAGCAAGAGCAGGACTGCTCCCTAAGGGAAGGCAAGTCTGGACCCCACGACAATCAAAGCACAGGCTGTGCGATGCCCTCACACCTGCAGCACCAGAGGCAGGCACGCAAAGCTGCGACAGCAACAGGTCCCGACAGTTCAGCGACCACCAGGCAAGACAGGGTAACAGGCCGGGGTCCACCCAGGGATTCCACGTAACACTTCAGAAATAGGACGAGGGACCAACACCCCTAGGACACAGCTCAGGCAGGAACCAAAGGCACCAGCCTGAGCTTAAATGGAACCCTTGGTCAGAGGACATGGGTGGAAGCCCCAAGTGAGATGGGTCAGGGCAACGACAACCTATTAGTGCTCTTGGCACCCTGATGCAGGGAAATATCAATGGATTCCTAAACAGAAGGATTCATTAACTCTGACAAAACTACCAAGTTATGGTAAGTGTACTAATTCTAACTCTGTTTCAGTGCAATGTCTCCTTTTTCAGAGCACACAGCCCAGGAAAGTAAGAACACTAAAGGCTTTAAAAATTCTATACACGTATGTAAAGACTTGATTTGACAACACAGGGAGTTCCACTAAAAACAGTGGGTTTGAGCTTTATCTCCTCCTGCATGACAGCTCCATTACACACCCACACTTTCCTGGAGTTTGTGTCATGTAGAAACTGCTCCAATCCATCTGACAGAGGACCGTGCAAAGGTTAGAGTTAATTTCATTACATCACTCTTAAATTGTATGGTAGCAGAGAGAATTTCCTCTCAACTATGTATTAATATCCTGCTTGTTAAAAGACGTAACAAAGACTATTTAGTCATAAAGAAGCCTAGCTTATGACATTATTTTTTTCCAGGTAATGTTCAGTGGCAGCCATACCACTCAGCAATAAATAATCAACTGAATAGTGTCTAACTATGCATAACAGTTAAGTTAATCTCCTTACTTAAAGACGTTCCGATTGCATCATCTTTGTTCATGGCTGTGCAACACCTTACTGCCAGAATGGCTCAGCTTAAGTCAATAAGCTGAAAGAAGTACAATACTTAAGCTCTAAAGGATGATAAATCAGAGCCTGGATGCTTTCATATACTCTAGAATCTTAATTGGACTGGAAACTGTAGTAATTAATTTGGCTCAAGAAATACAAAGAAGTACTACACCACTAGACGAGTAATCTGTATTGACTAAATCCTGCTGGTTTTCTTGCCTATTCACTTACTGATCTAACTGTTTCTGGTATGCAGTACTTCTCATATTTTATAAGATTTGAATTCAACTCAGCTACTTATATTAATAAAGTAAGCACTTATTGTTGTATCAAAGGAGATGTTTGTAAATTTAACTGAGCTATTGTTTGCACCTCCTCAATAATCTGTTGAAGACCTCTTGCAAAATCTTAGAACACGCCTAGCTTTATAAATCCAAGTCATCCCATAAAAGTCTCCATGATAATCCAGGTGAGGAAGAGGCATTTAAACTGTTTCTGAGATCAGCACAATGTAGGGATCCCATGAAGGTATCATTATCACCGAAGTACAGGTGCTTTTGAAATACCCCAACTGCACAAAAAAATAAGAACATCCAGTTATCTTTGTAATCAGGGTTTTACCATAGCACACAATAAACCACACTGCTGTTCAGGAAGTCTCTATTCTATTCAGTAAATACTCCACATTTTTTTCCAAATACGCATTAATAGAGATAATCACCATAGTTCAATAAAAATAGTATATGTCTTTAACACTGTCTAAATACATATTTATATCATATTCTATTGCAGTCAATGATGTGCATCTGAAGTCTTCAAAGTATGGATTATGAAAACGTATATTTAAACGGTTTTGAAACACATCTTTACATAATTGACTTCAATTTATCTAGAAAGCCATTGCAAACCTTTGTGCTCGCTCTCACACAATTCTATAGCGATTTTTATTTTGTCTCTAATATTGTAATTTAATATGCATAAGAAAAAGTTAGGATTATCAGTCCTGTGCTTCCTAAAGTTCTGAGGCACAACCTTCTATTGACTTCTTTAGAGATAAATTTGAGTTAAAAACTTGTAATGACAAAAAAGTAAAATGAAACACATTTTTACTGCATTTCTAATTCTTTCTTGATACCATACTGATTGTCCAGTGAATTATGATATATACTTTATGTCTTATGTATGCCAAGAAAACAAGCTCATTATAAGAACATTCAACACAAACATAAACTTCCTGACTACAAGTAATAAATATGCCATACAGCTCAGTGTATGCAGACACATCTCCACATTAGTCACCTGATTTAGAGCCCAGTTCTGCTCTGGGAAGAAATGTTCCTCATACTTTGAGATATTAGAAAGCTAGCTCACATACACAAAGTGTGACGGTTTTGTATGCGTCCCCTACTGCATTCGTTTTATGTTTATGAAGTTGTGAGAGAAACCATGGCCATAGAAACCAGTTAAAATTGCTTTGTCACTTTCTCCTCAACCGAAGTACATACTGCAGTATCTTCATTTTTTCCGACATGCCACCCTTTCGCAAGTATTGTAAGTATTGCAGTTATTAAAACTACTTTCCAATAAATCTACAATGTGATTGCATAAGCCTTCTGTGTGTATTCTGTTTATACTTTCCAATAACGTATGATTCCATCATCAACTTCCATTACATCTGCTAAGAGAGTGAATATGTGTTAAGATAATTTTACATTTTGTGAAAATCAGCAGGGAACAGAGAAAGACTACCCTGTACATGCCTTGAGGCATGAAAGGTCAAGCAAACACCGTACCAGGCTGCAGAGAATCAAAGATGGGGGGAGGGAAAGTGACTGTCTAAATGTCCCCCAACACTTGATTGATTTTGACAACAAAGTCAAACAATCACAAGACATGAGCATAGGAAACCTGGCTTCCTGAGTTCTGGTGCTCATGGAATTTACTTTTTTTAATGGAAAAATTTGGAACAGATAATCAAACTCAATTTAATTACCTACTGTTCAGAATCTCATCACAATTTAAAGTCAACACACCACCTTCTCCTTCGTGTAATTACTACCCGGGCAAATAAGAGGGACTGTATAAGAATTTGTGTCATCTAAACAGCTTGACACAACAGATGCTTGCTACAAATACAAAAGCAGTATGCAGATCATAGAACGCTCTGGGCTGGAATTGATCTCTGAAGATCATCTAGTCCAAACCCCCTGCCATGGGCAGGGACATCTTCAACTACATCAGGTTGCTCTAAGCTACATTCAACCTGATCTTGAACACTTCCAATGATGGGGCATCCACAACTTCTCTGGGAAATATGTTCCAGCATCTCATCACCTTCATCGTAAAAAATTTCTTCCTTACATCCAACCTAAACCTACCCTCTTTCAGTTTAAAGCCATTGCCCCTTGTCCTGCCAATACAGGCCCTGGTAGGGGGAAAAAAAGTCTGTCCCCATTTTTCTTATAAACCCCTTTTATGGATTGAAAAGCTGCAATACGGTCTCCCCAGAGCCTTCTCTTCTCCAGGCTGAGCCCCGCTCCAACTCTCCCAGCCTGTCCTCCCAGCAGAGCTGTTCCAGCCGTGGGAGCATTGCTGGGGCCTCTTCTGGCCCCGCTCCAGCAGGTCCATGTCTCTCCTGTGCCGAGGGCTCCAGAGCTGGACACAGCCCTGCAGGGGGTTCTCCCCAGAGCGGGGCAGAGGGGCAGAATCCCCTCCCTCGCCCTGCTGGCCACGCAGCTTTGGATGCATGATTGGCTTTCTGGGCTGTGAGCGCACATTGCTGGCTCATGTCTGCCTGTTCACCCACCAGGACCCCCAAGTCCTTCTCGGCAGGACTGCTCTCAATCCCTTCACCCTCAGCCTGTAGTGATACTGGGAATTGCCCCAACTCAGGTGCAGGACCCTGCACTTGGCCTTGTTGGACTTCAAGATGTTCGCACGAGACCACTCCTCAAGCCTGCCAAGGTCCCTCTGGATGGCAGCTCATCCCTCGGGTGTGTCAACCGCACCACCCAGCTTGGTGTCGTCTGCAAACTTGCTGAGGGTGCCCTCGATCCCACTGTCTGTTGTTGTTGATGAAGAAATTGGTCCCAATACAGACACCACTCGTTACTGGTTTGCACTTGGATATTGAGCCATTGACTGTAACTCTTGGGACAAGGATGTTGTGGAGGACATTACCACAGGACCAGGCAAACGAATAAGTAGCATCCTAAAAGAGAAAGTTCTCACTCAAAGAGACCTATCTGTAGTAATAAACAATAGGAAACATACTACAAAGTGCTGCTTTTAAAATTCTCTGTTTTTCTTCACAGCCCCCTAAATTTATTCCACAGTGAATTGTTTTATCTAAAACATAACATGATATCCAAGGAATTACCAGCAGGAGCCAAGAAGGCTTTATCTGCAGCAGTGTCACAGCTGATAGCTTCCACATCATATGACACTGCTATGGCTAAATAGCTCATTCTCCTTAGGTTGAGGATGTCCTTCCTGCACGGTACCTATGCGTAACAATGAAATTAAGAAAGGGAAATTCAAGCCAAGCTACAAGAAATAACATATCTTTATAGAAAGTTTCATAGCTCCATCAAAAGCTCTTCCAAGGGAAAGAACCTCCCCCACTTGGGAAAATAAACAAATAGAATTCTTCTTAGTAAAAAACCTGACACGATCACTTCACAGCAGTAACTAGGAATCCCAATTATAGACTCAAGTTTTGGTTGCACCCACCACTGGCAAAAGAAATCATAGGAAAGTAGCTCTTCCTAGAGAGGATCTAAATATGCAGACATAAAAAAGCAAGCTAGCTAAATCTGAGTTGAAAGTAATAAAATTTGGCACTTCATATACTTCCTCTCAATGATATTTCTTAAAGTAGTGATAAAAGCTTTCTTTAAAGACAACATCATCATCCATTTGGACTTCAGTGATCTGTAAGCTAACAACTGAACTACAGTTCACTACTATAGGAAATTGCTTATGGTGCAATCATTGCTAGGAGCCCGATTCTGAAATAAAGTCAAAAAGAATTTTATCATTGCTTTCACCAGTCACATCACAGCCCTTAATACTGCAGTTACACGAAAGAAAATACTACTTCGATTAAAAAATAAAAATCCCACAACCTCAAAAATCAGCTATAATGAGAAAAGGAAAATAATGAGTAATTTGCCTCCTTGGCTTCAGTGGTAATCTTCGCGTTGGGAAAGAACTTCAGTTTTTCTCATTTGGAAGTCCCCTGCTAGAGAAAGAAATAATGTCGTTGTTCTTAACAAATCCTTCGTATTTAACCCATCTTAAGGAAAAACTTGATGCAATTACTGGAGCCAGCTTACAGCTACCCCAATGAAAACTAAACTTAAGGTAAACTTAAGGAACTACTATGAAGCTTGTTTTTGAAAATGAACTTACAATCCTTCTCACACATGCCTGCAGACAGACAACACAGCTAGAAGCGAGAGAGCTCGAGAGGAACGGATCTCAAAATGCCTATGCGCTTACCAAAACCTTTTACAGAGCCATATTCACACTACCAGTCAACCATTCTGTATGGTACCTTGAGTTTCCAGCAATCAGTCTAATAACCAGTCATCTGATAGGATACTTATTACCCCAAAGAGAAATCTGAGGTAGTTACAAAACCGTTCATGGAGCCACATGTCCCCAACCATGGGCTTGACTCACCTATTCTAAAGAATTAGATTGACACCACAAGTTGAAAGGCCACGACTTTTGAGAAGAATTTGCCTTTGTCATTTATAAATGCTGAAACTCTGAGGAATCCTTGAGATTCCAAGGAGAGAGGTTTAGGACACCTGTAACTCTGAAAAATATACCTGTGGGCTAATAAATAACCAGTTACTGGCAGAGACAACGAAGGCCTGAGAATAACTATTACAGCAACCTAATTTAAAAGGAAAATGGTCTCGTATATGCTGAATTTGGAAATGCTGCGCTTTCTTCTTCTAAGTCTTTAACATTACGTGATCTAACAGGGAAAACAAATGTGAATTCAAACCTTGCTTTCCCAATACAAAACTAGAGCAATTACTCAAGATTCCTGCAAATGTGGTAACACAATATACACTATCACTAAAAAAATCCACATCTGCAAATGAGACAAAAGGAAGTAAACACACTGATGACATGAAACAGCTAAAATAGCAAAATCCTAGTCAGAATAATTCTTCAGAATGAGTTGATTACAGATACATTGCTCTCCTCCCTCAAGTTGAGTAACTGAAGGATCATCCTTTCTTACCCGGGTAACCTGTTTTGAAAAATTAAGTTAAAAAATTATTGTTTTATGACTCGGTACTTCCTGTCATGACTTTCTTACCACAGCATTCTTGCTTACAAGTGGCAAGTGAGGAAGGATACACACCACTTACAGAACTCTATACAAAAGGTATTTTCCCCTCCTGAATACTGCACAGCTCTTCCTTCAGAAGAGTGTTTCCATGCCTACCTTTCCACCACCAGTGCTGAATATCTATGGTCCTAGGCCTACTCCCTCTGCAGTAGCGGGCAAAACCATTTGAATTCCATAGGAATAGGCACAGGTTCTGTCAGAGGTTAACTAACTACTAGAGTTTAGAGTGTTTCACAGGTGAAACACTCTAAACTCTTTCTGGCTTATTCTCCCTCCCTGACGGCTTTTTTTTCCTTTCCCTTTTCGGGAGCAAGCCAAGCTGTGAATTTTCCTTTAGCCGGATCAAGGTTCAGACCACAGAGGTGAATGACAAACCAGAGTTTTACGAGTTGTAAACACGCCACACCAGCGTGCCTGTGACACCAAGGCAAAGGCCGCTTTACCAAGCCGTTCCGGCCCGTCTGTGTAACCCTGCCGGTTACAGGCAGCCTTTGGGACCCACGGAAAAGAAGCCTTGTTTCTACGGGGATTTGCTCATGCCGCAGATTTGTTTTGCCATGGAAATCTCGCGCACTCTGGAAGAGGAAATTGGTTTGGTAGCGACACCTTCAAACAGGCTAAGCAGCTCTGCACACCCCGTGTCCTCTGTCGCGAATACCTTCGCTTCCAAGCAGCAATTAAAGCAGAATTGCAGCACCGAGATGAATTCCTGCCGCCG